>NC_081768.1:32301932-32364432 GCF_963082965.1 Carassius carassius | reverse complement strand
ATAATGCTGATAATAATAATAATAACAATGTGATGTTTATTGAGCACGTCTGAAGGTTATAATGGGAGAAGAGAGCAGAAACTCCTCGAGTTGTCGCGAGCCGAGCGCGCTCACGAGGTGCTGAGCAGGCGGTTATCAGCAGGTCCACGCCCCTGCGGTTCCTCGTGTGTCCAGCAGGGGGAGGACACACACACTGACCGACGGAGAGAGAGGGTGCATGATGATGTTCTGTGAAATTAAAATATAAGCATTACATTAACATTACACATTTAATTAATTAATTTACAAAATTATTATACACATATTTGGATCAAAAATGATTAATATAATGATACATGATCTACTGTACTGTATTTATTTAGACCGTTTATTAAAATCATGAATAGGATGACTCTTTCAGTTGTTGTTCAGTTCTCAGTCAAACTACTCACTGATAACACAACTGAAGCTGGAGAACTGGAGAAAGAAAGGGTTATTTGGGAATAATGGCAGGATGTCATGTGTTACATATTTTTTTCCTTTATAGTTAAAATACTTTATGTAAATGACAGGTCCTCACAGAAATGCATTTAGGATGGACAGATTTGTCCACAAAAGCCAGGACACAGATCATGGACCACCAGAGAAAGAACTGAAATTGATCTCAAAGTGCTTGGGCCATGTATCTTTTCACATGTTCAGTGTTTTACAACTAAATCAAGTGTCTCTTCTATAATAACCACAAAAAAACATTCTTTTCAGAGCACCGGTCTCACATTCTGGACTATTTGACATTTAAAACCATGTGAATCTGACATCGTGCAGAGCACAGCTAACACACGAGAAGCAGATCCATGATGAGTTTGATCTGGTCTCTGTTTGACTCTTGAACCTAAACTAACTGTTTCTTAGCTGTGACATAGGGGTGTGTGTGTGTGTGTGTGTGTGTGTGTGTGTGTGTGCTGGTCCGAGCGCAGGGGTGTGTGTGTGTGTGTGTGTGTGTGTGCTGGTGTGAGCGCAGGGGTGTGTGTGTGTGTGTGTGTGTGTGCTGGTCCGAGCGCAGGGGTGTGTGTGTGTGTGTGTGTGTGCTGGTCCGAGCGCAGGGGTGTGTGTGTGTGTGTGTGTGTGCTGGTGTGAGCGCAGGGGTGTGTGTGTGTGTGTGTGTGCTGGTGTGAGCGCAGGGGTGTGTGTGTGTGTGTGTGTGTGCTGGTCCGAGCGCAGGGGTGTGTGTGTGTGTGTGTGTGTGTGCTGGTGTGAGCGCAGGGGTGTGTGTGTGTGTGTGTGCTGGTGTGAGTGCAGGGGTGTGTGTGTGTGTGTGTGCTGGTGTGAGAGCAGGAGTGTGTGTGTGCTGGTGTGAGTGCAGGGGTGTGTGTGTGTGTGTGTGTGTGTGCTGGTGTGAGTGCAGGGGTGTGTGTGTGTGTGTGTGTGTGTGCTGGTGTGAGTGCAGGAGTGTGTGTGTGCTGGTGTGAGTGCAGGAGTGTGTGTGTGCTGGTGTGAGTGCAGGAGTGTGTGTGTGTGTGTGTGTGTGTGTGTGTGCTGGTGTGAGAGCAGGAGTGTGTGTGTGCTGGTGTGAGTGCAGGAGTGTGTGTGTGTGTGTGTGTGTGCTGGTCCGAGCGCAGGGGTGTGTGTGTGTGTGTGTGTGCTGGTCCGAGCGCAGGGGTGTGTGTGTGTGTGTGTGTGCTGGTCCGAGCGCAGGGGTGTGTGTGTGTGTGTGTGTGTGTGCTGGTCCGAGCGCAGGGGTGTGTGTGTGTGTGTGTGTGTGTGTGTGCTGGTGTGAGCGCAGGGGTGTGTGTGTGTGTGTGTGTGCTGGTGTGAGCGCAGGGATGTGTGTGTGTGTGTGTGTGTGTGCTGGTCCGAGCGCAGGGGTGTGTGTGTGTGTGTGTGTGTGTGCTGGTGTGAGCGCAGGGGTGTGTGTGTGTGTGTGTGTGTGTGTGTGCTGGTGTGAGTGCAGGGGTGTGTGTGTGTGTGTGTGCTGGTGTGAGAGCAGGAGTGTGTGTGTGCTGGTGTGAGTGCAGGAGTGTGTGTGTGTGTGTGTGTGCTGGTCCGAGCGCAGGGGTGTGTGTGTGTGTGTGTGTGTGTGTGTGCTGGTGTGAGCGCAGGGGTGTGTGTGTGTGTGTGTGCTGGTGTGAGCGCAGGGGTGTGTGTGTGTGTGTGTGTGTGTGTGTGTGTGTGCTGGTCCGAGCGCAGGGGTGTGTGTGTGTGTGTGTGTGCTGGTGTGAGCGCAGGGGTGTGTGTGTGTGTGTGTGTGTGTGCTGGTGTGAGTGCAGGGGTGTGTGTGTGTGTGTGTGCTGGTGTGAGTGCAGGGGTGTGTGTGTGTGTGGGTGTGTGCTGGTGTGAGTGCAGGGGTGTGTGTGTGTGTGTGTGTGTGTGCTGGTGTGAGTGCAGGAGTGTGTGTGTGTGTGTGTGTGTGCTGGTCCGAGCGCAGGGGTGTGTGTGTGTGTGTGTGTGTGTGCTGGTGTGAGAGCAGGAGTGTGTGTGTGCTGGTGTGAGTGCAGGAGTGTGTGTGTGTGTGTGTGTGTGTGCTGGTCCGAGCGCAGGGGTGTGTGTGTGTGTGTGTGTGTGTGCTGGTGTGAGAGCAGGAGTGTGTGTGTGCTGGTGTGAGTGCAGGAGTGTGTGTGTGTGTGTGTGTGCTGGTCCGAGCGCAGGGGTGTGTGTGTGTGTGTGTGTGTGTGTGCTGGTGTGAGTGCAGGGGTGTGTGTGTGTGTGTGTGTGTGCTGGTGTGAGTGCAGGGGTGTGTGTGTGTGTGTGTGTGCTGGTGTGAGTGCAGGAGTGTGTGTGTGCTGGTGTGAGTGCAGGAGTGTGTGTGTGTGTGTGTGTGCTGGTCCGAGCGCAGGGGTGTGTGTGTGTGTGTGTGTGCTGGTGTGAGAGCAGGAGTGTGTGTGTGCTGGTGTGAGTGCAGGAGTGTGTGTGTGTGTGTGTGTGCTGGTGTGAGCGCAGGGGTGTGTGTGTGTGTGTGTGTGTGTGTGCTGGTGTGAGCGCAGGGGTGTGTGTGTGTGTGTGTGTGTGTGCTGGTGTGAGTGCAGGGGTGTGTGTGTGTGTGTGTGTGTGTGTGCTGGTGTGAGTGCAGGAGTGTGTGTGTGTGTGTGTGTGTGCTGGTCCGAGCGCAGGGGTGTGTGTGTGTGTGTGTGTGCTGGTGTGAGAGCAGGAGTGTGTGTGTGCTGGTGTGAGTGCAGGGGTGTGTGTGTGTGTGTGTGTGTGTGCTGGTGTGAGTGCAGGGGTGTGTGTGTGTGTGTGTGTGTGTGTGCTGGTGTGAGTGCAGGAGTGTGTGTGTGTGTGTGTGTGTGTGCTGGTCCGAGCGCAGGGGTGTGTGTGTGTGTGTGTGTGCTGGTGTGAGAGCAGGAGTGTGTGTGTGCTGGTGTGAGTGCAGGAGTGTGTGTGTGTGTGTGTGTGCTGGTCCGAGCGCAGGGGTGTGTGTGTGTGTGTGTGTGTGTGTGCTGGTGTGAGCGCAGGGGTGTGTGTGTGCTGGTGTGAGTGCAGGAGTGTGTGTGTGCTGGTGTGAGTGCAGGGGTGTGTGTGTGTGTGTGTGTGTGCTGGTGTGAGTGCAGGGGTGTGTGTGTGTGTGTGTGTGTGTGTGCTGGTGTGAGTGCAGGAGTGTGTGTGTGTGTGTGTGTGTGCTGGTCCGAGCGCAGGGGTGTGTGTGTGTGTGTGTGTGCTGGTGTGAGAGCAGGAGTGTGTGTGTGCTGGTGTGAGTGCAGGAGTGTGTGTGTGTGTGTGTGTGCTGGTCCGAGCGCAGGGGTGTGTGTGTGTGTGTGTGTGTGTGTGCTGGTGTGAGCGCAGGGGTGTGTGTGTGTGTGTGTGTGCTGGTGTGAGCGCAGGGGTGTGTGTGTGTGTGTGCTGGTCCGAGCGCAGGGGTGTGTGTGTGTGTGTGTGCTGGTGTGAGCGCAGGGGTGTGTGTGTGTGTGTGTGTGTGTGCTGGTGTGAGTGCAGGGGTGTGTGTGTGCTGGTGTGAGTGCAGGGGTGTGTGTGTGTGTGTGTGTGTGTGCTGGTGTGAGTGCAGGGGTGTGTGTGTGTGTGTGTGTGTGTGCTGGTGTGAGAGCAGGAGTGTGTGTGTGCTGGTGTGAGTGCAGGGGTGTGTGTGTGTGTGTGTGTGTGTGCTGGTGTGTGTGTGTGTGTGTGCTGGTGTGAGTGCAGGAGTGTGTGTGTGCTGGTGTGAGTGCAGGAGTGTGTGTGTGCTGGTGTGAGTGCAGGAGTGTGTGTGTGTGTGTGTGTGCTGGTCCGAGCGCAGGGGTGTGTGTGTGTGTGTGTGTGCTGGTGTGAGAGCAGGAGTGTGTGTGTGCTGGTGTGAGTGCAGGAGTGTGTGTGTGTGTGTGTGTGCTGGTCCGAGCGCAGGGGTGTGTGTGTGCTGGTGTGAGTGCAGGGGTGTGTGTGTGTGTGTGTGTGTGCTGGTCCGAGCGCAGGGGTGTGTGTGTGTGTGTGTGTGCTGGTGTGAGAGCAGGAGTGTGTGTGTGCTGGTGTGAGTGCAGGAGTGTGTGTGTGTGTGTGTGTGTGCTGGTCCGAGCGCAGGGGTGTGTGTGTGTGTGTGTGTGCTGGTGTGAGAGCAGGAGTGTGTGTGTGCTGGTGTGAGTGCAGGAGTGTGTGTGTGTGTGTGTGTGCTGGTGTGAGCGCAGGGGTGTGTGTGTGTGTGTGTGTGTGTGCTGGTGTGAGAGCAGGAGTGTGTGTGTGCTGGTGTGAGTGCAGGAGTGTGTGTGTGTGTGTGTGTGTGCTGGTCCGAGCGCAGGAGTGTGTGTGTGCTGGTGTGAGTGCAGGGGTGTGTGTGTGTGTGTGTGTGTGCTGGTGTGAGTGCAGGAGTGTGTGTGTGCTGGTGTGAGTGCAGGGGTGTGTGTGTGTGTGTGTGTGTGCTGGTGTGAGTGCAGGGGTGTGTGTGTGCTGGTGTGAGTGCAGGAGTGTGTGTGTGCTGGTCCGAGCGCAGGGGTGTGTGTGTGTGTGTGTGTGTGCTGGTGTGAGAGCAGGAGTGTGTGTGTGCTGGTGTGAGTGCAGGAGTGTGTGTGTGTGTGTGTGTGTGCTGGTCCGAGCGCAGGAGTGTGTGTGTGCTGGTGTGAGTGCAGGAGTGTGTGTGTGTGTGTGTGTGTGCTGGTCCGAGCGCAGGAGTGTGTGTGTGCTGGTGTGAGTGCAGGGGTGTGTGTGTGTGTGTGTGTGTGTGTGCTGGTGTGAGTGCAGGAGTGTGTGTGTTCTTGTTGTGAGTGCAGGAGTGTGTGTGTGCTGGTCCGAGCGCAGGGGTGTGTGTGTGTGTGTGTGTGTGTGTGCTGGTGTGAGCGCAGGGGTGTGTGTGTGTGTGTGTGCTGGTGTGAGCGCAGGGGTGTGTGTGTGTGTGTGTGCTGGTCCGAGCGCAGGGGTGTGTGTGTGTGTGTGCTGGTGTGAGCGCAGGGGTGTGTGTGTGTGTGTGCTGGTGTGAGTGCAGGGGTGTGTGTGTGTGTGCTGGTGTGAGAGCAGGAGTGTGTGTGTGCTGGTGTGAGTGCAGGGGTGTGTGTGTGTGTGTGTGTGTGTGTGTGTGTGCTGGTGTGTGTGTGTGTGTGTGTGCTGGTGTGAGTGCAGGAGTGTGTGTGTGCTGGTGTGAGTGCAGGAGTGTGTGTGTGTGTGTGTGTGCTGGTCCGAGCGCAGGGGTGTGTGTGTGTGTGTGTGTGCTGGTGTGAGTGCAGGAGTGTGTGTGTGCTGGTGTGAGTGCAGGAGTGTGTGTGTGTGTGTGTGTGCTGGTCCGAGCGCAGGGGTGTGTGTGTGTGTGCTGGTGTGAGAGCAGGAGTGTGTGTGTGCTGGTGTGAGTGCAGGAGTGTGTGTGTGTGTGTGTGTGCTGGTCCGAGCGCAGGGGTGTGTGTGCGTGTGCTCACACCAGCACACCAGCACACACACACACAGGGATAATGTCATTAATTACTCACCCTCATGTCATTCCAAACCCATAAGACCTTCGTTGATCTTCAGAGCACAAATTAAGATATATCTGATGAAGTCCGAGAGCTCTCTGACATAGACAGCAACACAACTGTAATGTTCCCAGGTCCAGAAGCGTAGTAAGGAGACCAGTAAAACAGTCCATGTGACGTCTGTAGCTGAAGCCATGAGAATACTAATTGAGCACAAAGAACACAAAACCAACCAAACTCCAGCAGCCATATCCCCCTGGAGCCCAAGACCGGTTTCCCACTGAAGCTAAGCAGGGATGAGCCTGGTCAGTACCTGGATGGGAGACTCCTGGGAACACTAGGTCACTGCTGGAAGAGGTGCTAGTGAGGCCAGCAGGGGGCGCTCACCCTGTGGTCTGTGTGGGTCCTAGTGCCCCAGTGTAGTGATGGGGACACTATACTGTCAACAAGCACCGTCCTTCGGTTGAGACGTTAAACCGAGGTCCTGACTCTCTGTGGTCATTAAAAATCCCCGGATGTCTTTCGAAAAGAGTAGAGGTGTGACCTCGGCATCCTGGCTAAATTCGCCCATTGGCCTCTGACCATCATGGCCTCCTAACAATCCCCATGTCTACTGATAGGCTTCACCACTCTGTCTCCTCTCCACCAGTAAGCTGGTGTGTGTGTGTGTGTGTGTGTGTGGTGGGCGTTCTGGCGCACTATGGCTGCCGTCGCATCATCCAGGTGGATGCTGCACACTGGTGGTGGATGAGGAGATACCCCCTGACAATGTAAAGCGCTTTGAGTGCCTAGGAAAGCACTATATAATTGTAAGCAATTATTATTATAACTCTTCTCCTGCTTATCCCGTCTGCTGTGGAGCGAGTGTCACCTGTGTTAGGATGCTTACGCTGAACACACATTTGTGTTTGTGAACAGAAAGTATTCTTGTAGCTTCGTAAAATGATGATGTCCTTGCTACGTTTCTGGGCCTGGGAACATTACGGTTACATTACGGTCTACGGAGGGTCAGAGAGCTCTCAGACTTCATCAGAAATATCTTAATTTGTTTTCTGAAGATGAATAAGGTCTTATCACAGCAGATTCTACAGCTCTTGTGTTCGGATGAGCTCAGGCTTCAGAGAGTAGAGAGAAAGACAGAACACATTATTGAGACTGATCTACTCTCCCTTCAAGATTCATATTCATCACGGATTCACTCCAAATAGGAAATCCGGAGTTCTTGAAGAAACATATAAGTGTGGGGAACTAAGTTTAATGCTACTGTACAATGATTATAGAGCCAGAGACTAATGCAGAACATCTAACAGGAACACAAATGAGCATCTCCTGGTGAGGAGGTATGATGTAGCATTAAAAAATAGAATTACTTAAAAATCATCTCAAAATTAGTTTACGATCTTTAGATATTTCATCTAGTTGTCAAACTAGGAAAAAAAAGAAACCTTTCTCATTTTTGAGTACTAAAATAAACAACAAAAACCTATATGGTGTTTTAAAAACATAAAAGCAACAAAAGCATACAACACAACTGCTGCTAGACCGGTTTCTGTATACGAGAGACCGCATTAACACTGAAGAGCTCAATAATCTCACACACGCTGATCGATCTAGAAGCTTTATTGGTTCTCATTAACATCTCAAAATGCATTCACAGAGTTCAGACAACGGGACGAGTTTCATTCCCAGTTAGCATGGCAAACGCTGCTCGCTTTAGCAATCGGTCCAGAGATAAATAGATTTAAATACAATAACTTCTGTTGAGGAAGCTTCATGTAAACGTGTTCATCCAGAGATGATCCTGCAGGGGAGCTCAAATGTTCTGATATCTAGAAAAGTTGCTAAGATAAGCGAGTATGACAGAGAAACTCCAGTCAATTTAGTAAAATCACAGTCATAGGAACTTAAACGTCACAAAAAGCCAATACTGGTACTCTTCAACTTCCTTCATTAAAAAAGGAAAGCAGACCTGAAGTGCATTTCATTTTCTGAAGGATCAAAACCACATTTCTCAGACATTAAACATTATATTGAATTTATTCAGCAATCAGTGTTTCACAATCAGTATCAGAGCAACAGAGCAACTTGATGAAGATGCAGTCATGTGAATGAACCGAAGAGTGAGGAAAACAGACAGAGACAGAGATAGAGATGATGAGAGGAGATCAGAGCTGTTCCACAATCACTCCGACTTCTTCTTCGCTCCAGGAACCTTGGCCTGAAACCTGAGACACACACACACACACACGGAGTCATATGGACCTTACTTTGACTCCAGCACCACTGATAACAGATCATCCTTCAATGTAATCTACAAACAAGCATCTCCTTGCTAGCTACTTGGAATAAACGTCAATTTAATTAAATATTAATTAGCAAATCACAGCATCAGAGTAACCCACAGCAGAAAGCTGAGGACCGAGGCAGACCACGCCGGCTGATTGTATTTTGAGATCTGAATTCTGATTCTAGTTTAACACTTGTCAGGTTTCAGTCAGGGAAAAACTCTAGAACAAGCGTGTCTAGTCCACTCTAAATAAACCCTCATCAATGAGTTTGACTTACTGGCCCATGCCATCCTTCACACGGCTCTTCAGCGTGAAAATGATCTGATCGATCTGAGCCTGCAGGACAAACAGAACATGACCATCATACGCACTGGATCAACACACACACACACACATTCTGCCAAACTGACATGAACATTACATGATGCTCAAGAGAATACTGCATGTCTTTTCATTTGGAAAACCATCCAATTCATTTAAATAAATTGCCTTTTGCAGTTTAAATCACACATGATTTCATCCGGAAGTCAACAGTTTTGAACATTACCTGATGTCTCTCATAGACTATTGGGCCGCTGAAAGCTCCAATCAGACCTGCAGCACAAGAGATAATACAACACCACTGAATGCAATTATGGCTCATCTATGATCAAGAGCTCATAATAAAGCATGTACAGAACGAGGTAAAAACGACTCGGTGACCTTACCGAGAATGAGCAGCGTGAGTCCGTTAAACCAGGCACCCACATGTGTGAGGACCCACAGAAACACAGCGAACTGGAGAAGAAACAGAACATGTTCACTGTGAACCAGTGTGTCTGACAGATCACGACCACAACAAACATCACTGATCTGCACACTCATGAGGAAGAACAGGTGCTCACACTATATTTTAACAAGAAAGAGTAAATCAGTGTTTAGTATTATTATAGGGATTGATATTACAATACAATCTTGTATATTTGATATGAACTCTTGTGATCGTTGTTATGAGAATATAGTCACGTGACTGCATTATCCTTTATGCACTCGGTTACAGAATGCTTGGAAAATGGTTCGGTGATTTGAATGGCATGGTGCCCAGAGCAGAATGAATTTCAGCAGTAATGGATCTGGAAGAGATGTAGAGCTGGATGTCATCAGCGTAGCAGTGGAAGTGCAGAATATGATGACGTGAGACTATCAAGAGAAAGCACATGAAGGGTGAATAGAAGGGGGCTGAGCACCGAACCCTGGGGTACACCTTGAGATACAGTGGCTGTGGAGGAAGTAAAAAAGACAAACTGCTGTCCGTTTGTCAGATGTGACCTTTGCCAGGATGGGAGAGTGCCAGTGATGATGGAGGATTCCAGATGGGAGAGAAGAATGGTAGGATTGAGAAGCTGCAGAAGGATGAGGATGTTGTGGAAACCAGTCTGAAGAAACGAGGTGGCTGATAGTGGCTATGGATTGTGTACTATGCTGTGAGTGGAAACCTGAATTTAAGGCAATAAATCTGACAATAATCCAGTCTTTTTGGCAGAAAGGAGAGAGTAGAGATGGCTGAGAAATTGCCCATGATTTTTTTAAGAACTGACAGTTGAAGGATGACAAGAGCCAGTTTAAGTGTTTGTGTGACTGAACTAGAACTGAAGGAAGCAGTAGTGATTTCAGCGAGGAGAAAACTGGAAAAAAATCCTTGAAACTATTAAATGAGAGAGGATCTCAAAGTCACAAATGTTTGAAATGACATGAGGGGAAGTGAATGTTAACAGATTTAATCATTTTTAGGCGAACTAAGTCTTTAAATATATAAGTTAATAAAAATATTTCTCCTCATAACTTACTTAAACTTCTACTTGAGTCAAATTAAATGTTTAGGTTGTGCACTTTTTCATTGACTCTACAGAAAGACTCTTCTGACCTTCAGCGAGTCGATCATGTCCTCCACCAGAAACAGACGCCGCAGCTCCATCACTGCACCATTGATCCGGCTCAGAACCACGTCACTGTGCCTCTGCACCATATCTTTAGACAGAGCTACATCCTGATCCAGGTACCGTCTGTGAAAAGGAGTTGAAATATCATCTGTCATTCAAGAACAGCAGCTATTGATCTGAATTATGGGGACACTCAAAGGGGTAGGAGACTAGGGGTCTAGACCTGGTGTAGACCACACACACACACACACGGTTTCTGCTCTGAACTCACTTGAATGGATGCCCCTCATCAGACTTCTGGATGGCCTGCAGAACGCCCCTGTATGTCCTGAAGAGGAGGGTGAGGGACAGCAGGGCCAGTGTGGAGTAGGACAGGACACTGATGATGCTGCAGCTGAGGAGGGAGAGCAGGAAGAAGAGACTGCAGCCGAACACCAGCCCACTGGCCCTCACGTCCCGCCAGTACAGCAGCTCCAGCACTGAAACACACACACACGTCAGCCTCGTGGACCTCAGGGATGGGATGGACATAAGCAGAGAATGAGACGGGCACATGCAGATGATGTGACTGATGCCGGTCCATGATAAACACGTGTGTACGGTCACTCAACAGAAGCCTCAGTCTACCATCACACTCAGTCTTCTGCTCTTTATATAAACAGCATTACACTGGGGTTCTCTCACCTCAATCTATACTCCAAACACGACCACATTCAAGATGACTTTGCAAATGTATGTGGTCAAGCAGAGATTATTTGACCACATTTACTTCTCAGAAGTTAAGGTCTGTGTGTATACACAGACACACACACACACACACACACACACACACACAGAGCAGCAACAACTTATCTGAGACATTCTGGTTTATCTGTGAAACTGTCTTAACAGGAGACTGAAATTTCCCATCATTTCACGGTTTACTATTGTAAACACTTTCTTCCAAAAAACTGTGCCATCAAAAAAAAAATGCATCTCCTTCAAGCAGTGTAACCCTTATAAAGATGCACCATGATATAACCATGTTTCTGGGCACTGTATTGTGCAGGACACCCCCCGCTGACCCTTCACACGATGAGCTCTGTGTGTGTGTGTGTGAGCGTGAGGAGCGTCACCTCACAATCATCTGCTAAAGTCCAGCAGACACGCGCCTGGCTCCAGACCCATGTTACACCACGCTGGAGCTGACTCACGCACTGGTTTAACATGTTACAAGACAAAGCAGCAAATCATTAACAAGGACTACTTCTGCCCCACCGCACCCAGAACCTTTGGCCAGATTATCTGTGCGATACTGACTCTCTCCAGGAGCGAAGGTCAGCTCTGTCACCGCAGCACTCTCTGCTCAAGCCCTGCATCCAAACTCATGCTGAACTCCTCGTCTCCAGAATGTGACCGACAGCACCGCATCAGTCAGACACCACACACACATGAACGGCGCAGCTAGAAGGAACAGCACTCAAGCGTCAGAAGTAAATTACAGGTGCTACAGTGAGTGTGAGAGTCCTGCTCTACCCTTGTGCTTCCAGTGCACGGCGAGCTGCTCAGACGTCTGCTCCATGCTGCGGTGTCACAGAGACTGGAGACTGCAGGAGATCAGAGCAGTTATAGCAGCGGGTGGAGGAGGAGGAGATAAACACACCACTCGCTACAAGTGAAACACGGCTCCTCTCGGACACCACCTACATTGGGCTGTGTGATAGTGAAAAAATTATCTCAATTTTCTGGGATTTTATCCATAACCATAATTAGACTATATTTAGCTAAGTGTGCTACTGTGTTGATATCTTGCCGTGGACAGCTGACTCTTAAAGTTTTTGATGTTCTTCATGTTCTGTGTGGTGGTCAGCTCACAGCGGAGATAGAAATTAATCTTTTGCAATAGGTCTAAATTGATTTGTACATTTTATGGGTATTTTAACCTTTATAAAGCCATTTAAAAAAAATCTGTATCATCATCAAATTCCTACATTTAATCAGTCAATTAGAATAATAAGACAGTTGGGCTGTTATCAAACAAATTAAATCAGTATCAACTAAAATCTTTGCGATGCAGAGGAAAACACAGAAGCTGCATCTGAAGAGGGATTTAGATGTTCACACACTGTTTAACGCATTTAGAAGGTTGATTAATTCAGGAACAAAACACTTTCACGTTGCTCAGAGATGCAAAACAGTGCTGTGTTTGGAATTATTTTTCACACCTGAAGCTTGCACAAAAGCGGCATCTTGCACAGCGTCTCTTCAGTTCTGAAAACACGTGCAAAGCGCATGCATGCACAGAGACGCGTTTCAGATGGCACGCGAACACAAAGAGTTAATTCATCTTTCGCATCTCCTCATATTTGAACAGACACATGTACAGAATTACTTAAATAGTACCAGTCTCAATGATCATTCTCGTAAACACAGTAGGTTATATTTTAAATGAATGTAAACAGCTGAGAAAGAAATCAGATGTTTATCATTATACTGGATCCTTGCGGTCGGATTTAAAGGGACAGCAGCCTATAAATACGTGCTGCTGAAAAGGTCACTAATGTTAATCAAACAACAAAACAGCTATAACGAAGATGAATCTAAATTTTAATATTTTAATATTTTAAAATAGAACTGAAATAGATTTTATACAATTTAAGCAATATTGTATCGCATATCGAATATCACATTTTTTAACAAGGCATCGCATATCGCATTTTTCTTTTAATTATCGCACAGCCCTAGCACTCGCACATGTGCTAGTCTAACCTACTATACTTCATATCATGTATGCTTGCTCTCTGTAGGTGCATCTGTAGGCTTTTGCACATCCTGTCATGCCAGTGACTGCTGTCTGCCAATAGATGCATTTTGCAGCATTATGGTTAACGATTAATTGATCTTTAATTAAATGCCAATCGATCATGGAATTAATCGATACTTTACATCCCTACTCCACACTATAAATGTGTGAACAGACACTCCCGCTCTAACTGAACGCTCTCTCCATTTATACTCTTGACAAACCTGCAAGACCAGGTGTAAAGTCCATTCTGATTGAGACAAATGAGCAGTGTTAGTGCTCTGTAAACAGTGATGCAGCTCTTGACCTACAGCATGCCTGCTGCAGTGCTTCATCACAGCTGAAAAACGTGCTGAAAAGAGCCTCGTATGAACCCTCAACGCTACATACAGTTAATCCATTCACTAATGCTCACATTTATATGTGAAAAAAATAATCCTGATGGCATTATGACAGCCAGTAGTCAATCATAAACCAATTGTATTGTTATATTGGGAAACTGTTGGTGGGACACTGAACAAATCAAAGGGAAAGGTGATCAAGCAAACAGAGTCATAATGCAACATCATGCCATGCCAAAGGTGAGATGCATGAGACACATGACAATGACGGGAATAAAGGACAAAACACAAATGATGAAGGTACGCGGACAGAAAATGATGGGTAAATGAGAAGGTCCGGTGAAGATGGCGGTCTGAGCTGAATTTACCTGCCGCTGCGCTCAGATCACACATGCTGCCTTCAGCTTCCTTCTCCTCAGATCCAGGTGTATCCTCTGGGGGACAGATTACAGGAGCTGGGGAGTGTTCCTGGAAATCAGACTCCAGGACCGCTTTACCTCTCACAGCAGAAGGTTGGTCTGATGCCTGGTTGAGGATATGGTAAGAGCTTTTTTGGTCTGTGGCTTCGATCCTAGGCATGTGATCTGCTGCCTCCTGAGGCTCAAGTTTAGGAGATCCGTCTTCATCCTGTGACATTTCTGAGGGTTTACTGAAGGCCAAGCTATCTTGCATTTCCAGAAACTCCTCAGTGGCTGCTCGTGGCGGCCGCTCAACAAACTCAAACTCTTCAGACGAAACCTCCTGCTCCGATGCCTCCTCAGCAGTGTCCATCGCCCCCTGGGTGGCTCGCCGCTCCTGCGTGACTGCATCCAGCACCGGAGAGAAGGAGTCTGCAGACAGACTTTCAGAATCGGATGGCTCCCCGGGGAAGCCGAGACACTCAAATCTGTCAGCCGTCTGAACTGCATTCTGGCTGGTCACCTCTTTGTCCTTCAGAACATCATCGCTCTTCGGTGGCACATCTGTCTCTTTCACTAGATCAAAAGCAGTGAAACTTTGTTTGGAGTTGTTCTCCGCTTCCAGCGCTGCCCTCTCTACAGCTTTGGCCTCCGTCTCCTCAGCCATCTCCTTCAGCAGCAAGTTCTTGCAGTCCAACTCAAAGGTATTGTTAACAGGGAATGGGGAATTTGGGGAATCGTCCACACTTTTGTGAACTGGGCTGAAATCAGGGCTTCCTTCTGATGAGCCCGAGTCCAGTTTCTCAGGGTTCAGCGGAGAAGATTTAAGAATATCTGGGAGAGATGTCGGTCTGTCGTCAGATGCCATGTTGATGCTTGAAAAAAGGTGGGATAGCGCTGGTTTGAGCTCCTCTGGTGGCACATGGCCATCCTCGTACGCGTCCTGCACCAGGTCTGGAGACGGACTCTCAGACACCTCCACTGATCTCCTGGCAGCGGTGGTCTCCTCAAGACCATCACTCACGGAGGGAAATGCCTGGAATGGACTCTTTTTCGTTTCGAACATGAAGTCATCATCAGACTGGCTCAGCACATCCGGGTCGAATGCTGCCGAGTCCTTATGTCCCAATGGATCCATAGCAAGACTAGCGCTGGCCCGTGAAGCTACTGGTGGATAATCGCAGTGGTCTGCAGGATCAGAGTGAGACTGTGGTTAACCGGAGCCTGGGATACGGATGATCCTGTGAGGATTCACAGTCTTAAAACTAAACTAATTTTATGACTACTGAAGGTGAGATTCTGATTTCCAAGAGCTTGATCATATTTCTAGACCATTTCTTCTTCAGTAAAAGCATCTGCTTTTCTCTCTAAAATCTATTTATACACATCTGCTGTGTAATAATTAAATATGATGACGCTAACTGAGGCCTGCTGTAAAGATAAGCTGATGCAAAGCATCACAGGCTTCTCTCGCTACAAGGGAAAGTCAGGAAGAATCCAGAACAATCCACCATTTGAAAGCTTTCAAATCAAGACTAACATCAATCATTTCAGCCATTCCAGGATCACATTATACAGCAAGACTGACTCTGCATTAGGGCTGTCAAAAGTGCCAGTGTTTTAATACCAAAAAAAGATCACAATTACGCAGTTTTTCCATGTTATTGGAAGTAAACTTAATTTGGTACATGGGTGCCGTAGTTACCAATGGTATTTTAGAGAAGGCTTGGCTTGTGAATGTCAGTAATGTTATACTGATGCTGCTTTGAAACCTTCCTGATACATGAGCTCCTCCAAGCACAGAAACATCAGAATCTGACACCGGATATGATCCGACTGAACCTGGAGGAGCTCACAGTCCAAACAACAAGACATCATTGTCTTAAAGTCACTTTATTTATACAAGCATCTTGAGTTAGCGCAGTTCAAAATGATGGAATGTGTTTAACTGCATTTCAGTCTTTATAGTGGTATTACGATGACTGAAAATCAAAGTTCACTGGTACTGGTATCATGACAACCCTAGTCCAGTTCAGTGAAAATCAAGCAAGTCTGTCACTCCTTGTACTGATTAGTTTACTTCAGTTGTTAACTCACAAGAGATTACATTTACATCACAAATGTCACCCTGAATGCAAACAATCAAACGGCAACATGACAAAGACGAAAGCAACCCCAGCACAGCAGCAAAGCTGAAACGTACCTGAAGAAAACTGAAGGAGAGCAGGAGCGATGGCAGCAGAGGGTTCGGGTTGACCTGAAAACAGTGAGGAGAGGAATTACACACAACACTGCCTCAAGCCCTGGGCAGAGATCATTTACACCTTTACAGGGACTGCCGTCTGAATCCGTGTCAGTCTCTCAAAACATTCAAGGCTAGCGCGACTAAAAACAGCCGCTTCAGGAGTGTAGTAGCAGGAGCTGTTTTTTTGTGGTAGAAATTAAAAACAATTTATTATGTTAAAAATAGTTCATTAAATGGTGACAATGACACTCTGTGTTATTGCATGGTTTACTAATCTATACAGAATAAAATCAGCAGCCTGCAGCTTTACCCAGTGCAGAGTCATGTCAAGGTTTTTCAACAACACTTACAATCCTTCTGAAGCTTCGAGAAGTGTGAATGTGAAAAATTATCATTTAATGATAGAACTTTAGTCATTTTAATTACAATTTGGAAACCATATACACTGAACAAAATTATTAATGCAACAGTTTTGTTTTTGCCCCCATTTTTCATGAGCTGAACTGAATTTCTGAACTATTGTTCACAAATCTGTCTAAATCTGTGTTAGTGAGCAATTCTTTACTGAGATAATCCATCCACCTCACAGGTGTGGCATATCAAGATGCTGATTAGACAGCATGATTACAGCACAGGTGTGTCTTAGTCTGGCCACAATAAAAGGTCAGATGCTCATGAATTGACTCTCAGAGCAGTTCTGCAGATGTTCTTCATGTGTTTCCGTCCAGTGCGGTAACCTGGGAAGTCGGTGTGCATTGGGAATCATAAGCCCCTTCACACTGTGATTCCGGATAATACACAGGTAATGTGTTCCAGCAGTTGTTCCCGGGTCGCTAGATTTGACACTTTCACACTGCCAGTGATTACCGGGAATCTGTGCGTGCGTTCACTAGGGCTGTGACGGTTGCCGTGACAACCGCATCACCGCGGTGGTCGGTTGCTACCGCGGTTGTCTACTGCCACCGGCGGTAGTGCACGTGACGTCACAAACACTATAGCAAGCATAATACAAAGTGTTATAAGTGTAATAACTGTAATAGTTGCAAATTCTAAATCTATGGTAATTAACAAATCACCTCAAACACAGAGTTTCCTTTAGATTGGAAAATACAGTTTATGCATTCAGCAAATTAATTTAGTGTTGGGCGATGGATCTTGTTGGGAAAGCAAATACCGCATCGCCGATCTGGAGTCATCTGCATTCATGTCACCCATCAGTGTTTGCACAAGTTCTCGTGATCGCAAACGCTGGCTGGTCAGGTACGGTGAGGCTTTCTCCAAACTGGACAAATACAAACGAGACAGCGATACATGAAAGATGAACGATTCCTATTTCAAAGAGAGCGCGTGCAGATGAGGAGTTAATGAGCTCGCTTGGTGGTGGAAAAGTAAACCGGACGCAACACAACCGCGTTGCGACATGTTTAGTGTCTATACAGGACAGTATACTCTGTGTCAGTACCTCACAGACCGGACGGGGGATTTATCATGTCGTGTTGTGCTGCATCCAGTATAGCATCACTGATTATGATGAGTATTTTCTCGCGCTTCGTCGCTCGCGTCCATTAGACAGGGTGTATTTAACTTTCTTATTTAGGCTACTTTCTTGTTTAACTGCATTATTTCTTTGATATTTATTTTAGTGTTTTGCAGGCGGCATTTACTGACAGAAGTGCTCAAATAAACACGAACTGACGAGTTAAATAGGATGTGTTAGATGAGTGAGTGATTATTATTATAATATTATTATTATTATAATTTTATTTTTTTTTAATCAACACCGCGCCACCGGCGGTTGTTGATCCATGACTACCGCGGTGGTAAAAATCAGCCACCGTCACAGCCCTAGCGTTCACACACAACCCGTAAACACACGTGACATCAGGGCGTGACGTGTACTGTATGAGTAGAAAACACTAGACACGTTATACTTTCACTGAAACTGGTGAACGATCTCAGCTTCAGCACAGATAGTGAGGAACGAACTGATCTCTGCTTCAGCACGGTTTGCACGTATTTGTTTCATCGTGAATGTTGATCTGCTTCACACCTGGTAAAAGAGTCGCGTGATATCGTGCATCATCATTACGACACACTCTTTACAGCATTAGATCTGGCTTTTGTTCACCCAGCGCTCGTTCTGGGACTGAACCTGGCAATGTCACTAGGTGCACGACCTGGGATCAGTCCAGGGACGTGTTTGCGTTCACACAGAAGGCAATGTGGGAAACAACGTGCATTGTGAAAGGGGCTTTACTTTTTCAACTAAAGCCAGGGTAACACTCATTTAAGCGCTTGCTCCAGCAGAGATCATAAACATGAGTACGTCTTTTTTTATTAATCTACTTGTATTAGTTTTCACACAACATGTACACATTTTACTAGTTGGACTTTTTCCAAACTATAATTCATATGTGATGTTCATTTATATATTATTTAAACAATACCAGTCAACACCAGTTTGCTAAAGCAGTAATATTGTGAAATATTTTACTATTTAAAATAACTGCTTTCTATTTGAATATATTTTAAAATGTTAATTTATTCCTGTGATCAAAGCTAAATTTTCAGCATCATTACTCCAGTTTTACTCCAAGTGTAACAAAATACACTAAACCATTCAAAAGCCTGGAGCCAGTTTATATAGAAAATAAAACTTATTTAGCACACACGTGATGATAAATACTATAATCATGTTAAAAACTTTGCTGTTCTTTCAATTCATCCAAAACAAAAATTAAAAAAAATATTCTCAGCTCTTTTCAACATTAATAATAATGTTTTTTTTGAGTAGCAAATCAGAATCTAAGAATGATTTCTGAAGGATCATATGACTGAAATGATGCTAAACATTCAGCTTTGATTGTTCTTAAACTGTTTAATTACACTCACAAATGAATCTCAAGTTATTTAGTGGGATAATATTCTAAATAAACTACGAACATTATAATGTATACATTTATTTTGTCCTCACATTCTTTCTTCTCATGTAGCTCATTGTGTGGGCCTTTGTCTTCTCGGGTGTAAATCACAATAATATTCATGGTCAATTTAAATCAATCTACTGTTTTCTGTGAGAGAGTAAACAAGATGATTTTCACATCATTTTGAAGAGAAAAGTTCTAGGCTACAAGCTCCAGGTTTGACAGTCTTGTGAACAAATGTTCTGTATGTGTTTTATGATCTTATTTCAGTGACTTCAAAATTTTAAGTTTTTCTCTAACTATGCATAAATGTTTTCTTCTCAAAAACACAATCATGTTCATACATGCTATTTATATATTATTGTAGCCCAGTTTGTACTGAATACAGTGTTTTCAGACTTTAGCCATGTATATGCATATAAGCAACTGAAAAAAGCACGAAGGTCAGGGCTTGTCAAAACTTCTCCAGGCCTTAAGCTTGCCGCAAAGCACCGGCAAAAGTAATTACCATAAATATGACAGGGGGAAATAGTAAGGAGATATTTTAATTGTTTACCAATAAACTAGTGTTTTCTGAGTCTGTGTTGAAGGATGAAGTTTCCGATCCTGACTCATCATCTCCTCATTAGACACACCTTTAGAGAGAAGTGCATCTTTACGGATTATGATTATAATGAAATAGTTTTTGTTTTCAATTTGTTTTATTTAGTCAAGTAGTCATTTGAATCTTTTTATAGATATATTTATCATGTCTGTGAGGCATGTTTTCACTGAGTTTCGGTTCATTTTTATGAAGCGCTCCTGTTCAAGATGAGATTATATTTTATAAAAGATATTTTATAAAAGCACAACGTGTTGTTAATATTGTGAGCGCACACAAATAAAAGTAGACCCTTTGCCGTTACGAATGATGTATTACTCTCACCTTTAGGAGCAAAACTGAAGGTGTATCCACTGAATAAAACTGTCCCTGTCCTGAAGCGTCTCCGCACAAACTACTGGATACAGCACACAATTATCTGGGTCTAACGTTTAAACAGTGTTATATTCCTTGAACTGTTTTATATCTATGGATTTTATTTTAGGCAAGTCGTGATGATTTGAGAAGACCAGAATCAGAGACAAGGCCAGAGATCAAGAACACTACAGGAGATGGTCCTCTGAGGATCATGTGACTGCAGTGGAGACAGTCCATAAGACATTGAGCCAAGAGATCTTCAGTTTGAAGCCCTTAAAACACTTCATTTAGATTTTCTTTTTATTTCATTTATCTTGAGATGTTTTAAGTTTAAATTTCAGCTCAGTGAAGCACTTTAAGCACCAACACTTTTTCAGTAAGTTACCTTTCTAGTAGAATTGTGCTTCAAATAAAGAACATTATGTTGATCAGATTGTTAGTTCATCATTTACGTCAATATTGTCTATATGGACAGCGATACAAAAAAATTGTTTTTTTTGTTTTTTGTTTTTAAAGTAAACTTCTAAAACTGCGATGTTAATTGCGATGCAGTCAATAATTTGGGTGCACCTAACTTTTGTGTGGGATTGGGTATCGATTGGGTTTTTTACGATACCGGTGCCATACTTTTAAAACGGTACTGGTAGCTGAACCGATACTAAAAAAAAAAAAAGAGCCACAAAAAACTATGGATAACATTAATGAACATTAAAAATATGTCAAATAAATCCATAGCTTTCACACACTCCTTGGATGCTGTCATTTCCCAAGCTTCCCTTAATCTAAAGCTAATAAATGTATTTCATGATCCGGGTCATTGTTTAATATAAAACCACACATAATGTTTCTACTGTATCTCTGTCACTCTCTCTGATATTTAGTTAAGATGAGTGCTGTCTTTAATCTGTTCTGTGAATTACTGTATGCTCATTCTTTATAAAGGAGCAACAGAGTCGTCTGTAAAGTACAGTACTGTGCAGAAGTCTTGGGCACATTAGCATTTTCACTCCAAATAAGGGTTTTAAGCCAGTTATTTATATATTTTACTGTAGTATGTCAGTAGGAAATATCGGTTTACATTTCCAAACATTCATTTTGCCATTAATTTTAATAATTATCTAGTGAGATTTTTGAATGCACAAGAAGTCTGACAACAGCTGATTCTCCACACAGAGATCTGATCTCACCATCATCAAATCTGTGATTACATGAAGAAACCGATGAAACTGAGACAAAAAATATATAAGTATTGGGGTGGGGGTTAATATGACAGCATTTCTGAAGCGAACTGACTTCACATAAGTTTCCATGGCCTTTCTTCTCCTCTTATAACTGCTGATCTAGAAGCGCCCCCTGCTGTCAGACAGTGAATCTGTTTGTGTTTCATGCAGGTCTTATCTCTGTAACTTTGTTTGTACTGTGATTAAAATGCAGTGCTTGTTTCTCATTTCAAATGGCTTTTTTTATTAAATATGTTTAGTTGTTAGTAGCAACTGCCCGTTTTTTGTAAAAACAGTTTCATGGCAAGGATAAATATTTCTGGCTGGTAAATTTGGCTGGTAAAGTCCCCAGCCACTGGCAGATGTGACAGTTTTAGGCCCTGCCAAGTGTAGAAATTAGGACAAAAGTATTGCAATTTCACTACTGTAGAGTAAGGTAAAATAATATACCTGAAAATAAATAAATAAAAATTAATTTATTTCATAGTGCAATTGTTTTACAATATATGACTATTACTGTCATAGAAATAATATTATAAAATTGTTATTATTATTGTTTTATTCTGATTTGTTTGGCTTCCACTGACACTATATCACAACTAAAAAGAGGGTTGAGTCCCCTTTAAATTTCAAGAACAAGTACATTGACCAGCTTTTATCTTTTAGTTGGCACACTGGAGCTCTTAATTCTGAGTGATTTATGAATTTAACTTTTAAAATGTACAACATTTTCTTATGGGGGGGCATGCCCCCGGACCCCCCTAGAGGAATCAAGGACTCCCACCACAGTCTCACAAAATCCCGTGGGAAACACTGATGATAATAATAATAATAATAATATGAATTTTACTAATAAGAACAATATAAAACGCAGTAAGGATTAATGAGCTACTGGATTCATGAATATGAATCATGTTGTGTGCGTTCACTCAAACTGATTTGCAGAAATCAAAACAGGAACGATAATAGGTGAGTGCCAGCCAATGAGATTGTTGTTTGTGCATTAGCTCCGCCCACTGCCAGAGAAACCAGCAGTTCTTAAAAGCTGAAAAAAATCCAAAAGGAACTCTGTTATTTTGACAGGAAAATGCACATGTCACGTGTTAGTTCTGGATGTATGTAAGACTCTCTCGCTCTCTCGAAAGCAACGGCGAGAATTCATTAGTCATTGGCTAATATTAGACACCATTTAGTCACCCAGAGTGAACATGTACTTGCATATGTAAGCGATGTATTCAAAACGTAGAGGGTTGATTTAATTATCAAATAACATTATCATTGACTTCAGTCTGGCCAGAGTTCAAGCACTCTCAAAATCTCCCATTAAAATCTGAAGCTTTACACGGTGGAATGAATCTCCTACTAACATCGTAAATACATCTGCGCTTCGTTGTTTCTGATTGAATTAATTGGCCTGAGAGCAGAATTCAGTCAGCGACTAGCACAGTGAGAACAAAACTCTGCTGTTTCAACGATGACTCCCCTAGACGCCTCTGATTGGTCATTGCGTTCATAAGCTCAACAGAATCGTCTGTGATTGGTTATAACGTGCAACGCTGTAAAAACGCGTCTGTCTCTGTCTCAGCGCCAGCCAGCGAAGACCGATCTGAATTTAGCAGCTAGTGATGTGCCGCACATCACACCCGTGTCATTCTATCAAATATAAAAAATATTATTCAGATATTTTTGTCTTTTGGAGATCTGTGGGGCGTGTCCTCTGGGGCTGAATGAGCGCCTATCAAAACCTCCTTTACATCACCTATAAACCTCATCAAATGATCAAAGGCTTTGAATGAGAAAAATTGAGATGGAGGAAAAACCCTGATGTAATCAGTTACTTCCCAGCTCTGTGTAAAGATCTTCATATGCACACATCTAATGCTCTCTCTCTGTATACTGCAGTCATATATAAAGTCACATATAAATAAACATAAAAGCATCATATAATAGATAGATTGATAGATGTTTATATAAATACACTTGAAGCCTCAAATTAACAACTCGTACAAATATACATGTTCATAAATATGATCTCTAGACTGAATGCTCCTGTCTCTGCGTGTCTTTGTCTCATGAGGAGCTGGGCCACACCGACTACATCAACAATACTACGGTCGAATACTCACTCAATACTACGGTCGAATACTCACACAATAATACCGTCTAATACTCCAAAAACAGCATAAAGCGTGTGATTATCGGCAGCGGACACGGAGGAGATCTGTATCTGATCGCTGTGATGCACGGACAGCGCGATACTCACGGGATGGTGACGGCTCTCGGTGCTCAGACGCGGCGTGTGTGCGGCTCCCCGGCTCGGAGTGAGATCCTGGGGGAGACTCCTCCTCCTCCTCCCTCGGCTCCGGCTCCGGCTCACAGGAGGACGGGGCTCCAGGAGTCTCTGCTGCCGCTGACGGAGGCTCTTCACCAGCCGCTGGACTAAAGCTGTCTCCTGCTGGCTCTGGAGGACTAGTTTCCTCAGTTATCTGCCAAGTGCTGCTTATCTCAGCTATCTGGGTAGTCAGACTTTCTTCACTTATCTGTGGAGCACTGGCGTCTTTAGATCCTTGTGGAGGAACGTTAATAGTTTCTTCAGTCATCTGTGCAGTACTAGTTACCTCAGTCTTCTGAGGAGCCGTTACTTCAGTCGTCTGTGGAATAATAGTTTCTTCAGTTTTCTGTGGAGCACTAGTTATCTCAGTCTGTGGAGCACTAGTTATCTCTGCAGTAGTAAGGTTAGTTATCTCAGTCATCTGTGGAGCACTAGTTATCTCTGCAGTAGTAAGGTTAGTTATCTCAGTCATCTGTGGAGCACTAGTTATCTCTGCAGTAGTAAGGTTCGTGTTCTCCGGTGGATCCTCCTCCGCGCTGCGCTGCGTCTCGTATGCCGGCGTCGGAGCGACTGCAGCGGCTCCGTTCATGATGATATCGCGCGGAGCTCCATCATCGGGTGCAGTGGAGGAAACTTTATCTGCTTCTTCCATCTGGAATCTGCTCTTGATGCTCCAGACTCGAGTGTTGCGGCTGAGACTGACAGTTTTCCGCAGCAGAGCTCAACGCAGCTGAAGTTCACACAGACTCCGCCAAAGTGACTAAGCGGAATACTGACTAGAATTTCTTGACCAATCAGTAAACGCCAAGGTTGAGTGATGTAACGATTGGCCAATCGACAAGCAGAAGCGCGCTAAGCCCCACCCATAATCTGTTCAATGCACTTTTTTTTCACATGTTGGCTCTTTGTCATGTGCTTAATGTTTAACCTCATTACAGACGTTCACCACAGTAAACACACAAACACACTAAAATGATGTTTTCTGTACGTACTGAAACCGAGCAGCACGCTCATTCAATCTGATCAGCACTGATAGTTGTGAATATCAGATCATCCTGATGGTTATTTTGTCTTTTTATTGTATTATTTGTTTAATATTAAATGAAAGAAAGAAAGACGTTCTGTGAAGCTGTGTATAGGCTGTGTGTTTGGTGTAGTATGTTGTGCTGTGTAGACAGAACTATATATAAATGTAAATGTATCCCACATGTGCTGCACATACATCTCACAGGTCATTTTTCAGATATGTGTGCATGCCATCCGTGTGTGTGCAGTAATATGCACACATACAGTCTGATCTATGAATGCTGGTGATTAGTATATTACTTTATAGCACACTGGTGAGGCAGTGAGCAGCAGATCTCGGAAACATCTGCATTGTTCTGCCAGCTCAGATAGCACAGCTCAGAGCCAGTCTCTCTCTCACACACACACACACACACTGCTGGGAGTGAGGGAGTGGAAGAAGTATTCCTGTAATTACCTAATTTCCTTAGAATGACACATTCACAGGGATGTTCTGGTTATCAAGTGTTCATGTCGAGGATGACTGACTGCATATTAAAGTCTATGATGTTCAGAATAAAAGTGAAGAAAGCGCCGCATCAGCTCAGTAATATGAGCTCTGGCACATGATTAAAGACAGAGATCTCTCAGAGCTGTTCAGACCTGTGCAGCACAAAACAAGTGAACCGCACAGATCTTGGCTCCAAATATCAGCATGCGAGTGAGTGACTGATGTCTGTGTGTGAACTGTGCCGTGTTCTTCTTCTGCTCTGGGCCTCTCGCTCGCTGTGATAAGAGACTAAAATAAGCTGAGCATCTGTCAGAGCTCTCAAGTGTGAGGACTGGGGCTCTCGCAGGGTCTTCTCCAGCCCCCGTCAATCACACACACACACACACACACACGTCACTGTTCTGGGTACACACACGCCTGTGCTTCATCCAGGACACGCATGTTTGTGGCAGTGCTGTTCTGTGAGCAGGATCTCACAGGTGCTGTCAGACATTAATAATCTGATGAACAAACATCTAATCAGCCGGCAGGTGCAGGATGAGCAGCTCAGAGACCACGATGCTGTTTTGGTTCAGTGTTGAGCTATTTTCATTAGTGAGCAAAGACAGATGGAATATCTGAGTATGTGAGCTCCTGCACATGAGCTAAACAGCTATATTTGATTTCATCAGTCATAGTCCTGAGTGAACAGACTATTCACCGCTGCTCCTGACAGAGCAGAGATACAGCAGCAGATACTCTGAGCTCATTCAGGATGAACTCATGTCGGGTGATGATCTCAGAGATGACAGGATAGATGTGTGCACGCTCATTGTTTGGAACTGAGATGTGGAGGTTTGCATCAGTGAGGTCTGGATACACACCAGGACTGAAAGTGTGGAGTCACTTTGCTGAGATGCACAAAAGGTGGAGTGAACGAAATCATAAAGTCCCTCTCTGACA
This sequence comes from Carassius carassius, assembly GCF_963082965.1. Classification (NCBI taxonomy): domain Eukaryota; kingdom Metazoa; phylum Chordata; class Actinopteri; order Cypriniformes; family Cyprinidae; genus Carassius; species Carassius carassius. The sequence goes on along the minus strand of NC_081768.1, from coordinate 32,338,730 downwards.
GAGACAGTGCTAGGTTAGATGTCATGCTGAGGAAACAGGGATACACATATACAGTAGCATGTGCTCTAAAACAAGCTCCTGGATCATGTGTCATTTTCACAAGTCAATCATGAACTTACAGTTCTTCTGAAAGATAAGCTGAACAGCTGGTATGTTGTCAAACAATCCATTGAACACACTGTATTTCTGTCTGTCATAGATTAATTTTCATTCTTGCCCAAAAATAAATATGAAGCTGTCCCACATGGAAAGAACCTATATGTGGATATATGAGCATATATGAAACCTATATGCGTATATATGCCACATATAGGCAATATTGAGGTGCATATATGTGCATATACAGGAAATATAGGTCTCCTGTATTGCTTCTTCATATCCACATATAAGCCCTATACATACAAGATATGTCTTCTATATAGCTAATGGCAGGATCTGGTCATTTTGTAGCTCATATCTCATTTTTGACTGTCATACATGATGCCTAGCTCATTTTTTTTTTTTTTTTGTACTATTTGATTGATCTTGAGTTAATAAATAACGTACATTTCTACATTTTGGACTTTTTTTTATGTTGCCTAGCAGTTATGGATTTTAATTTTACTATTATAGGTGAACATATAGGTGCATATATACGTGCATATATGTACCTATATAGGTATATGTATGCACATATATATGTGTACATATATGTACACATATGTGTAAATATATGTATGCATATATGTACATATATGTACATATAATATAGGAAAACGCCAATTTTATATATGTCACATATATTAAAAACCTATATTGAAACCTATATGCTTATATAGGTTTTTTCCATGTGGGGTCCTAACTAAGGTAAAGGATGCCGAGCAGTGTTTAAATGGCCACTGAACCTGTCACCAATGATATCCAGATTTTTGCACTGCATGCAGTTTATCGGTCTCTGTGGCATTATGGCCTCTTCTTCTCTTTGTGAGCGCCACCAGGCCACAGCTTCAAGTAACTGCAGCTCTAGGCATGAAGAGTGATGCAGAGAAAGCCTGGAGAATCCCAATGGCTTTCTTTCAAGAGAAGCAGGGTGATGTTAACTTAACGGACGCTCTACAAAAACAGTGTATGTTATCAGTGCAGTGCTTTAATGTCAGTGATGAGAGCATGTTTATGATGCCACATGTACTTGTTTCATTTGGACTTTTATTTTGAAAGATATTCACAGACTCCAGTCCGGAACTGGATCTGTCTTGTGTATGAAAATAAGTCTTCATATTGATTGAATGTTAATACTCCCATCATCTACAGCTGTGTTTGGATCTCTCCTTCCAGTTATAAGGTTATGTGTGTATGGAGACTCAGTTATAGTGGGACGTCCTGGTTCCTCACAGTGGTTCCCAACCATGTTCCTGGAGGCCCCCAAACACTGCACAGGAACGTGGTTGGGAACCACATGTATTCATTGTGCACCTGTTCAGTTTGCTCTGATACTGCTCTTCTGTTTCTGTTATCTTCATGTAACTGCTGTTGAGAAATAAACAGATGAACATCAAATGGTGGTTCACTCTTTTAATCTGACAAGATAAAATATTTGCATTACTGTTTGTGACTTCACCCTCTTACAAGTAAATCTTGTATGCAATGCAATTAACATGTGCTTCGAGGTTCAAGGATGGAACAGAAAACTGATTGTAACCTTATTTAAAGTCAAAGCATGCAAATAACATACATAGAAAATAATACTATAAATATGATTTACAAGAAATATCTAAGTATAAAAATTAGTTTTAAAGCAAAGATGAAATTACACTAATCAGAGAAACCAATCTCTCCCAAGCAGAGAGTGCAAATAGGGAAGAAGGGGGAGCAAAGACAGGAAGTTAACATTAGCGCTTAAGGCAGGGTGTGAATTACATATACATTTAGCAGAGGCTTTTATCCAAAGTGACTTACAAATGAGGAAAATGGAAGCAATCAAAAGAGCAATGATACACAAGTGCTATAACAAGTCTCAGTTAACACATGCACATAGCAAGGGCTTTTAAAAAAATTAGTAAATAAATAGAAAACAGAATAGAAAAAGAATAGAGCAAGCTAGTATTAGAGGCATTTTTTGCTTTTGTTAATTGTATAATAAATCAAAATAAAACAGAATACAAAAGATTAGAAAGCTAGTTAATTTATTTTTAAGGGTGTACTCACACTAGGCACGGTTGCCATGAACCGGGCCGAGTACGATTGTCCCCCCTCCCCGCTCCCCCTCTGGCCTGCACTCACATAGGGTTTCAGCATTCGTGCCGGAGCACGCTTACGTCATTATGGTGCGCGACGGTTTCGGGATAAACAGGAAGAGCGGCGCTCTCTGAACACAATGGAGTCCATCGCTCTGTTTTCTTTGTGGATAATTTTGTGTCGTTTGGTCCACAGCCTTCTCACAGCCTGTTGTTAAACAGATGTGTCGCCTTAGTGGTGCGAAAATTTTCACGTTATCCTGCTGCTCGTATGAGGAGGTTTGCAAGGTACCAGCTGAGCTTTTGGAGCGTCGCAAAACCGTTAAAGAATAGAATTAGAATAGTGAGTGTTAAAGTTAGACGGTCAAATAAAGATGGAAGAGATGTGTTTTAAGCCGATTCTTGAAGATGGTTAAGGACTCAGCTGCTGGGATTGAGTTGGGGAGGTCATTCCACCAGGAGGAACATTTAATTTAAAAGTTCGTAAAAGTGACTTTGTGCTTCTTTGGGATGAACAATCAAGCAACGTTCACTTGCAGAACGCAAGCTTCTAGAGGCACATAAGTCTAAAGTAACAAATTTAGGTAAATGGGTGCAGAGCCAGTGGTGGTTTTGTAGGCAAACATCAATGCCTTGAATTTTATGCGAGCAGCTATTGGTAACCAGTGCAAACTGATAAACAGAGGTGTGAAGTGTATTCTTTTTGGCTCATTAAAAATTAATATTGCTGCCGCGTTCTGGATTAATTGTAAAGGTTTGATAGAACTGGCTGGAAGACCTGCCAAGAGAGCATTGCAATAGTCCAGCCTGGACAGAACAAGAGCTTGAACAAGGAGTTGTGCAGCATGATCCCAAAGAAAGGGCTTGATCCTCTTGATGTTGAATAAAGCAAATCTGCAGGATCGGACAGTTTTAGCAATGTGGTCTGAGAAAGTCAGCTGATCATCAATCATAACTCCAAGGCTCCTAGCTGTTTTTGAAGGAGTTATGGTTGATGTGGCTAACTTGATGTTGAAATTGTGATGAAATGATGGGTTTGCTGGACCACAAGAAGTTCTGTCTTGGCAAGGTTGAGCTGAAGGTGATGGTCCTTCATTCAGCAAGAAATGTCTGTTAAACAAGCTGAGATGTGAATAGCTACCGTCGGATCATCAGGATGGAATGAGAGGTAGAGTTGAGTGTCATCAGCATAGCAGTGGTATGAAAAGCCATGTTTCTGAATGACAGAACCTAATGATGCCATGTAGACAGAGAAGATAAGTGGTCCAAGAACTGGGCCCTGAGGCACTCAAGTAGTTAGATATTGTGACTTGGACACCTCACCTCTCCAAGATACTTTGAAGGACCTGATCTGATATGTAAGACTCAAACCACTGGAGTGTGGTTCCTGAGATGCCCTTTGCCAGTAGGGTTGATAGGAGGATCTGGTGGTTAACCGTGTCAAAAGCAGTGGACAGATAAAGCAGGATAAGTATTGAAGATTTGGATTCTGCCCACTTCTGAAGCCAGATTGGTTGCTGTCAAGGAGGTTGTTGTGTGTGAGAAACGTAGAGACTTGGTTGAACACAGCTCGTTCAAGTGTTTTTGCAATGAAAGGAAGAAGGGAAACTGGTCTGTAGTTCTCTAAAAGAGATGGTTGAGGTTGGGTTTCTTAAGTAGTGGAGTTATATGAGCCTGTCTAAATGATGAGGGAAAAACACCAGTGTGGAGGGATGTGTTGATGATGTGAGTGAGTGCAGGTACAACTGCAGGAGAAATGGCTTGAAGGAGATGAGATGGAATAGGATCAAGCGGGCAAGTAGAAGGATGATTAGAAAGGATGAGTTTTTGAGACTTCTGCCTCAGAGAGTGAAGAGAAGGATGTAAATGAGTGTATGTTTGCTGGTTAAGATGTGCTTGACAGATTGTGGTGTGGAAAATTGTTCACTGATGTGTTTAATTTTATTAATGAAAAACATCTTTGAAAAAAATCTTCAGCTATTAGAGATGAAGCAGGAGGGGGAGGAGGAGGACAAAGGAGCAAGAATAAAAATAAACAAAAACATGCGAGAGTTAGAAAAATTGTTAATTTTGGTATGATAGTATGTCCTTTTAGCAGATGAAACGATGGATTTGCTGGAACCACAAGCAGTTCTGTCTTGATAGTATGTCCTTTTAGCAGTGGAGACATTAGCAGAGAGGGAAGATAGGAGTGACTGATACACATTAAGGTCAGTAGTATTTTTTTTATTAGTACAGTCAAACGGGGAGAGCGGGAAAATGAGAAATTATTGGAGATAGCTGCAGGTGTAGCAGTGTCCTCTGGTTTGATCCAGGTCTCTGTTAGGGCCATGAGATTGAGCTTTGAATGACTAGTAATAGAAGTAATGAAATCAGCTTTGTTTACAGCAGACTGGCAATTACAGAGACCAATAGAAAAAGAAAGTAGTGTATTACCACACTGTAAAACATTTCACGTTGGTTAAACTTATAAACGAAAGTTCACCTGCTGCCTTAAAAATGTGAGTTAACTAAATTTACAGATACTCTTTGTTTCAACTCAAGAAGTTAAGTTTTACAATTTATTAAACTAATGGTCATTTGTTGTTTTAACTTGATGCTCTGAGAGATAAGCAGAAACACAAGAACTACAACTGACTTCAGCCACAACCTTAGATGAAATCAATTGAAGATAAAAGAAGACATTAAATCTCTGGAGATCTCACCAGAGGAGGATTAAACAACTCCAAAAACTCCATAACCAGCTTCACCTATTACTAACCAGACTGACTTTATTTCTGTTAGACATCTACAAAAGTTTTTATTGAGAATTGTTATTTTCTCTGCCAACTAAACCAGTCACAGAACCGTTGTGTGACTGACTCCTAGCATTCACAGACTGTGTGCTCCTCTAACACTAACAGTGTTGCCATCAGTACTAATGCTAGCGCACAGAGTGGTGTATCATTCCTGAATTAATCTTTGATAAAACAATTATTATAGACAACAATTCAATTACCAGTTATTATAGACAGCCACTTGATTTTATCCTAAATGAATGAATGAAGCATTTTGAATGAATTGATTGAATAAAAGGCTCCTTCATTAACACAATGGCTTATCGCCACCTAGTGACGATATTACTTTCATAATATATATATATCTGATATATGTCTGATCAGCATTAAACTGTAAATACATCTAAAACCCAGACAGCTTTCAGTTTCGGCCTAGAACCGGCCCACATCTTGCCCGCGTGAAATCCATGCGTGCCAAATGTGGGCCAGATCTGGGCCGAAACTGCTTGCTGTCTGGGAAGCATCTTCAGTCGCAGGTTTTATATCACTGAACACTGATTTAATTGGTAACATTGTCTTATTACTCTAATTTATTTGATGTAAGAATTTAACATTAAAGATGACATACAAAATGTAAAATAATAATAATAATAATAAGTAAATAAATAAATTTTTGGCTAGATTTAAAACAAGAAAAAGAGCAACTTTAGAGAAACAAGGCAACATTATATATGCACTTTTATAGAGGCAGAAAAACAAAGTTATTGAAGACCCGTTGGATTGTGTAATAAAGATTTAAATGCAAAAGGCCCGAGAGTCGACTGTTTCTGTCAGTGGTGACTTTTAATTTTAAATGTTTGTGATATCCTAAAAAGAAAAGTAGGCTAATGCTGTGTTTAATTGTGTTGCAGCTTGTTTCAGCAACTTATGATAAAAACCTAGCAGTCAAATGCATGAGTAATACGTTGTTTATATTTGAATTTATACTAATGTCTATGAAAGATTACTGTACTGTGATGAAAGAGTATCACAATGCTGAAAAAGCTATTATATATAATAGCTATATATATAGATATATATAGATATATATATTTTATTGACAAAACAGAAATTACTTTATTCTATGACATTTGAATTTTACTGTAGGCCTATATGATCTACAACAACATGAAATATGCTGATTTTCAGCCTACTAATTTTATTCTATGCCTATTTAAGAAAAACCTCCCAGGCAGCCTAACATGTTTTCATTCACTGTAACACACAGCAACTGAAGCTTTATCTTGTCTTTAGAGTGTAGTCTGCTCTTCTGCACACTCTCCATCCCGATAACAGAGGAAAGAGCTTCAGCTCCGTCAGTTTGGATCATAAAACACCCTAAATAACACGAAAACCTTACAAAACTCAACACGATGTGCTTTCTGCCATCTCAGTCTACATGAACTTCTTTCTGAAACGTCAGAAATGAACCAGGCTCATGCATCAGACGAACCATGTCTAGCTGGACATGTCTACTTTTAAAATAAGTAGCCATTTAAATAGAATAATAATAATAATAATTTTATGTTTAGCCCTATGTAATTGAAATGAAACCAAGAGAGGTGCAGTGTTTCCCGTCTGAACTCATTATCTGTAATGATGTCACACCATCACTATATTCATACGGTCATCTACAGAATTCCTGAATTCAGTTCATTATTCTGAGTAGGCTATTTAAAGCAGACTAATTATGGGGAAAACAACTTATTTTATTATAAATTTATTATAAATGTGGGTTGGATTTTTCCCTTTTTTTTCTGAATGGCCTAGAATAAATTAAGTAGGCAAAAAATTAGTAGTATATTTTATTCCACATCGTTGTAGATCACAGGCTAAAGTACAATTCAAATGGCGTTTTATGAATAAAGTTGTCAAGTCTGCTTTGTCAATAACATGCAGCAGCATGAAAATATAATATTATTATTATTATTATTTTATCTTGCAAGCAGCACTAGTAAAGACTCGTCAGGATTAATAAGCTCTGCTGTCTGCTGCTGAAGATGAACTGAGCTGCAGAATACAGAAGAGATGAAAGGGGCGTTTCAGCGCCGCACACACATTCAAACTAATATTACAGCATCATCTCATTTTATACCCATAAACAAAAATACGAAAAATGTTTGTTTTCTGTTTTTTAAACAAAACAGAAAAACGAAAATCAATCTGTTTCTCATTAATCTTTATTTCTTTTTCAGTAGAAAGTCAAATGACCAAAAGATACCCGGACCTTTTATCGTTTTCAACATGTTTCTTTAAAGGATCTGGGTGATCTGGTAAACCAAATGAAAATAACTTCCACCTCACTTCATGTCCTTCCCTCAGAGATTATAAAAGCATCTTTCTCTGAAATAGGCCCCAGTATCCAAGTATTGATAAATTCATCTTTGGATGCTGGGTCAGTGCCAAATTGTTTTAAGCATGCTGTTGTTCAACCTTTGCTTAAGAAACAGGGTTTGGATGAGGGTACTTTAAATAATTATCGCCCTGTCTCTGTCTTTCTTGTCAAAGTTGTTAGAGAAAGTTGTGCAATCACAATTGATCTTGTTTTTAAATTCCACAAATTTATTGGGACCTTTCCAATCTGTCTTCACTGCTTATCATAGCACAGAGTCTGCTGTGTTAAAGGTATCTAATGATATTTGACTTGCAGTTGATGCTGGTAAAACTGCTGTTTTAATGCTACTAGATCTTACAGCTGCATTTGATACAGTTGATCATGATGTACTTCTTTGGCGTTTAGAGCATTTGATTGGTATCAAGGGTACCGCCTTACTGTGGTTCACTTCATATCTTAGAGACAGGTCCTTTTCTTTACACTGCAAAACATTGCAGTAGTTTCTACAGCTAAATTTTACAGAATTGTACTGTAAACAATTTACAAGATGGGTCAAATAAGGTTTTACAGTTGTTAACAGTATATTTCCATGTCAACTGTAATTCATTTACAAGAAGCAGGTGTTGTCACTGTAGTTCCTGCTTTTTACACTAACTTACTGTAGTGTGGCATTATGGGATTGCATGCGCATCATTCAAATCTGAAACCCAGCCGACTGAAGCAGCGTGAGAACGATTGAAGATTAGAGGATTTATTCATAATTCCTGGTAAGTTCACTTATTATACTTAATATAATATATCATTTTATATTTATTTAGGTTATTGTATAAGCGATATCGTGTCACAATAGCCTCCTTTCCTAACATGTAGACAAGTGGCCTTGGTAACTTCTGTGCAGTAAACTGGGAATTGCTATTATAGCATAGGCCAAATTTTCGATTTTTGGAAGTCAAATTTTCTTATTGAGAGCATTTAAAGTAGTGTTTACCTAACTTAAAATAAAGCCCAATGCGAACGATTGTCATAGTAACTACTATCTGTCGAAATAACTGACAAGCAGCAAAATATGTGAAATTTCATTTGTTTATATGTGTTCAACTGTCCCAGACGTGACGCCTTACTATAGAGGTCGGGATCGTTACATCACGTCGCAATGCATTGTGGGAATCGCGGTACGGAAGTAGATGTACTGTATAATAGCGTATAGTAGGCGGTAGGTAACATCGCTCATTTGGTCATTAATTTTGGTTATTTTTGGAAAATGGTTCAGTATTGCTGTATTGTGAACTGCTGTAATCGGTCTAAAGATCGACAGGGCAAACGAATCATGAATCATATTCATTATCACCATTTTCCTACTTGGAAAAAAAAAAACAAGGAGTGTCTGAAATCACCAGAGGCGTCAGATGGCTTGGGTCGCGCTGCACGGAGGAAAACCATCACCTTCGATAACATTTCCACATCCATAGTTCACAGTAACCATAAATTGTTGTTAGATAGTTGTACATAGTTATGAGACATGTTGTGTATGGTGTATCTCTGTCTCTCTCTCATTACGTTTTCTCTAGTTTTTGGCCAGTAGGGGAGTCAGTTTAGTGTCTATTTTTTGTTAAAAAAAATTTATTTTGACCCAATCCTGAACTTAATTTTATTTTTGATATTTTTGTGCTGACTGTATTTATTTACCAATTTGAAAAACTTGTTTCAAAATAATAAAAAAAGAAACAAGACAAATTTATTTACGTCATTCCCCTGGACCCTAGACCTGGGACGTAATGCACAATAAGAACATGTGTACAGAACATGGATTATTAAACAATGACAACAAGTGCAGAAGTGCAGAACATGTAACCCGCATAGACAAGCTTCATAGCTTGCAGAATCTGAAAAAGTGTGTGTACGTGTGTGTCACCACTGATGCTTGGTTAACATTAACATTACCTAGTGCGAACGATTGACGTTTGATCTGCAGATCTTGCACCCATTCATGTGTGAACTGCAGGTGAGCCTCCAGTGAACTGAAATGGTTTAATTGATCGGAGGTGTAAGTGCTCACTCGTCTCCTCGCTCCTCCATCCTCCATCCAGGTATATCCTCTGCGGAAGTCTTTTATCAACTTAACGTGACGCACGTGAAAGACATCTTTATATGCCCGACTTCACAAGTTAGACTGATTTTAAAAAATATATTTAAAAAAACACAGAAGAAAAAAGACTGAGGCAGCATCGGAACGTGAGACTGATTCTGCATATATCAATGTTTCATTCAACATCAAAACAAGCTTAACGGCACACATCGACTCATGGGAAGTGCATGAGGTAAATGTTCAACTGTTGAGTTAAGTTATAACATATGATATAAGTAGCATAACAAGTGAGCTGTTTTCTGAGTATCACGATTGCAAATACATAGCTCAATAAACAATAAGTTAACAAGTTACTTCCCAGACAGCAAGCAGTTTCGACCCAGATCTGATTTCACACGGGCAGGATGTGGGCCGGTTCTGGGCTGAAACTGCTTCCTGTCTGGACACAATATTAACTGTTGTTCTATTTCACCAACTAATATAGTTCCAAACAAAGATCAAAGCAAAACTATTTTGCTCATCTTCAAATCAAAACTAAGCGGTGTTTTTGCTAAATGATTCATCTTTTTGAACGGATCGGTGTCAAGAGAAAGAAATCAAAGAATGTCTTTGATGTCAAGAAATGGTTAAAAAATAACTTTCTCCTTGTATTTGGGCCTTCCTCTCTCAACCATTTCTTGCCTCCAGATGGTTCAAAATGCAGCAATAAAACAACAATGAAGCACAATTGTTAGTTTATCTAGTCATTTTTGATTATTAGTATGGTTGAACTGTATCATCAAAGGTCAGCAACAAAGACTTTAGTTAATAAAATGGGATTAGATACATTTGTGTTATTTAACATTTAATTATTGCAGGTTTGCATCACATACCGAGTTTTCCTTCCACTGTTTTGATTCTTTTTGATGAATACCAAATCAGTTTTGTTTTTTTTTGAGTGGGATGAATTAATGCACCCTCACATTTATTGTAGAACTACATCATGTTCACACAGCGCACACAACGCCTCTGTACTTCTGATTTCTCTTATTATGGGGACAGGAGAGCTTTCAGTCAATAAATGAGACCACAAAGTAACAGGGGCTACTTTTTTGAAAAGTAACTCAGATATTTTCTTGTAAATTAAAAAGTAATGCGTTACTTTACTAGTTACTTGAAAAAAGTGATCTGATTAGGTAATTTATGTTACTTGTAATAAGTTAACCCCAACACTGTTTTCTGCAATACATGCTCCCAATAAAACACAGATGATGGTAATATACCCTGATTGTACAGGGACCCTGATGACTGAGCTCTGGCTGATCTGATTTGATTCAAATCTCTGGATGAAGTAATGTAAGATGACTGTTCTGATGTAACACAGTCAGCAGTGCAGTGATTGGCTGGCGGCAACACAGCAACGTCATGACATCATATCATTAAAAAAACACCTGACCAAAACTTGACACGCTTCTGTAAACAACCACGTCGAACAAAACTACATAAATGTTATTTTAAAAATGATTTTATTTACATTTTTTTCATGATTCTCACAAGAATTACATCTGACTTTAACCACAGCCTTGGATGAAATCAGCTGGGGAAAAAAAATTCCATCTCTAAAGATCTGATTAAACAACTTCACAAACAGCATCATCTGCTTCTCTCAGTACCAACCAGATTGATTTTTGTCAGCAGAATTTCTTATTGAGAATTCATTAAATACAGGTTTATATTATATTATATATTTATGTGCCTCTAGAAGCTTGCGTTCTGCAAGTGAACGTCGCTTGATTGTTCATCCCAAAGAAGCACAAAGTCACTTTTACGAACTTTTAAATTAAATGTTCCTCCTGGTGGAATGACCTCCCCAACTCAATCCCAGCAGCTGAGTCCTTAACCATCTTCAAGAATCGGCTTAACACATCTCTTGCATCTTTATTTGACCGTCCAACTTTAACACTCACTAATCTAATTCTATTCTTAAAAAAAATCTAACTACCTTTCTAATCTTTTTGTATTCTATTTTCATTTATTATGCAATCGTGTGTGTGTGTGTGTGTGTAAAGATCTCTAACACTAGCTTGCTCTATTCTTTTTTTTATTCTATCTGTTTTCTTTATATTATATTATTTAAAATCCCATGCTAGGTGTACTGTGTTAACCTAACTGAGACGTGTTATAGCACTTATATATCATTGCTCTTTTTGTTGTTTTAGATTGCTTCCACTGTCTTCATCTGTAAGTCACTTTGGATAAATGTGATTGCTAAATGAATAAATGTAAATATAAATATATTCATCCAAGGCTGTGGCTGAAGTCCGTTGTACACTGAATAAAATTATAATATATAACACTTTTAGTTTTGCCCTCATTTATCATGAGCTGAACTCAAAGATCTAAGACTTTTTCTATGTTCACAAAAAGCCTATTTCTCTCAAATATTGTTCACAAATCTTTCTAAATCTGTGTTAGTGAGCACTTCTCCTTTACCGAGATAATCCATCCACCTCACAGGTGTGGCATATCAAGATGCTATAATATTTATAATATTTCAACATTTCTTGGTAACACTTTAGAATACTGTGTTTTACTTACTGCAAAACTAATAAGGAATTATTGAAGAACTAAGAGGTGATTATTCATTAACACTTTACTCACTACTGTTAACTAAGAAAGATGTGTTAATTAATCAGTATGTAATATAATTGTATGATTGTGTTAAGTAACAGTTAGCTAATCAATAACTAATGTATTCTGTGATACCTCCTGAAGAACTACTATTAATTATCTACTAGTTAGGGTTCAAGAAAAATAACTATGAAGTAACTACTAATGAACAGTTATACACAAATAATCACTATAATAATCAGGCTGTGTCCCACAAATCAAGTACTTGAGTAAAAGTACAGATACCCCAATAAAATATTACTCCAGTAAAATTATAAGTAGACCTGTTCATTTTCAAAGTTACTTGAGTAAAAGGTATAAAGTACTACTACAGTAGCAACTTTGTTACAGCCCACTTATTAGCCTATAATGGAAATGAAATATGGATTTTGTTTGCTTCTAAATGTTTAAGTTTTGATATGAAAGGTTTGTTAAATTAGTTCAAATGTGGGCAGTATACATGTTAAAATGGAATACAATATGCTGTATTAAGAAATGTTCTCATCTGAAATAAACAGATGAGAGAATTTTACAAAGTTTATGATTACTTTTATAGGTTTTTTTTAGTCAAAATGATGTAGTTTATTATTATTTACTAATAGGTTCACTTTAGAATTCTGTAAGTCCTGCAAAATTATCTTATAATTCTTTATTAATTACTAATGGGTTCCCAATATTTTCACTTTTCCTCAGGCTTTGCCTTCCATACAGAAATGTAATTAATGATAATGTGGTATACGCTGAGGAGGCACACATACAGTACTGTATATCAAATATAAAAACTAAGGTAGTTATCGCAAGGCACTGGAGTCGTGGTGGGGTTCCTGTTGGAAGCTGATTTCTTACAAAACACACTCACAAAACAATTTACTACACAGGAAAAACCTCTGTAAAATGTATTGCATTTATTAATATTGCATTTTCATACTACTACTACTACTGCTAATAACATTTATATGAAAGGGTCACAATTCAATGTAATTGTGTATAACTGTTCATTAGTAGTTACTTCATAGTTATTTTTCTTGAACCTTAACTAGTAGATAATTAATAGTAGTTCTTCAGGAGGTCTGACAGAATACATTAGTTAGTGATTAACTAACTGTTACTTAACATAATCATAAAATTATATTACATACTGATTAGTTAACACATCTTCCTTAGTTAACAGTAGTGAGTTAAGTGTTAATGAATAATCACCTGTTAGTTCTTCAATAATTCCTTATTAGTTTTGCAGTAAGTAAAGGCTTGTTATAGCACTTGTGTATCATTGCTTTTGTGCTGATTTTGATTGCTTCCAGCAAGCGTCTGCTAACTGACTAAATTGAAGTTATTTTATAAGTGGATGGTTCTGTGAAGACATGGGTATTTTATTTTAATTATTCAGGTTTGCACAGGTGAAATACTGTCTCAGTGTCAAGTGTTGAAATGTAAGGACTGTTTATCTAATGAAACCAAAATGATTTTTCCTGTTATGTGTGTTATTTCTACACATTGCCTTGTCCGTAACAGAGCTCTCACACAATACCTTTAAGACATAGCTATTTATTTATTATTATTATTATTAAAAGTAAAAGATAGGGAGAGAGAGAGAAAGAGTAACTTGTGTTTGCCAAGCACTGAATTATTAAAATGTTATATGTATTCAATATAAATACTGGAAAGAATTTCTGTTAGTGAACAGTTTTTTTTTCCTCTTAACTTTCTGAAATGCCAAATGTACCTGCAATTATAGATTCACCCAGCTGATAAAAACATCAGAATAATCCACAGCACTCCAGTCCATCAGTGAACATCTGGAGAAGACAAAACCTGAAACACATCCAGCATTAAGATGATTTTAACTCAAACACATAGAGTCTATAATCCATAATAACACTTCCTCCAGTGAAAAAGTGTTCTGGTCTGAATCAGGAGAGAAATCTGCACAGATCTAAACTAATCTGTGTCTGGATTCTGATGTGAGAGACAACAGGAGATGCACTTTTTCACTGGAGGAAGTGTTATTATGGATTATAGACTCGTATAGTTAAAATCGTTTTGATGGATTTCTCTGACAAACACTAGCTAAAGATATAGCATAGGACAGTACAGTGATATAATTACAGAATAAAACATTCTGAGGTGTGTTTGTGAGTAGTGCAGCAGGTGGCGCTGTTTGACAACCGCCTCCAAACCGGAAGTGGAGTCTGTGGAGCGAGAACGCGTGGAGGACAGTGTAAAAAGTACTGCAGCTCTCCAATATTTTATCTAGGTTAAACAACTGCTCCATTTAATGATTGCTGCTTTGTTTTGATGTATTATAATAATAGTTTTAATATGAACAGTCTCTATATTATAATGAAATCCCCCAAACTGGAATGAATTTAGATGAGGACGTGGCTGTTTCTGTACTCAGCGCCGGTGGCTCTGACCAATCACAGCAGTCTGATTTGAGGCTGGACCAATCACAGCCCTGTGCGCTGTAACCATATAAGTGTATTTACTGTCGGTGAGAGAAAGCTGTTTTTGGTCTCGATGGCGTCGGTGGAGCTGAGGAAGCATAATCGGGTTACTTTTTACATAGTAACATAAGTGACATATATAAATAACATATCTGACCCTGGAGCACAAATGCAGTCATCAGTATCACAGATATATTTGTACCAATAGACAACAATACATTGTATGGGTCGAAATGATACATTTCTCTTTCATGACAAAAATCATTAGGATATTCAGTAAAGATTGTGTTCCATTAAGATATTTTGTAAATTCCCTACCATAAATATATCAAAACTTAATTTTTGATTAGTAATATGTAATGGATTCAGCTGGTTGTTATCTCAGATTATTGCACTGCTCTGTGGAATACTTGATTCTGATTGGTCAGTCACAACATTCCGATGTCTGTTATTCCTCGATAACAACCAGTAAAAGCTGATAACACACAGGCTCATCCGGGTAACAGCAGCCGGCGCTGTACTCTTGCTAGGAGCAGTTTTTATTGGTGGAAGCTTTGCTTTTGTTTAATGTGTAGCTCTCATGAAATCCACAATGAGCCAATATTTGGCATGACATTTCAAAATGTCTCACTTTCAACATTCAATATCTGTTTAATGCTGTGAATAAAATATAAGTTAATGAGATTTGTAAATTATTCCATTCGTTTTTTACTCACAATTTGTACAGTGTCCCAACTCTTTTGGAATCGTGTTTGTATTTTGTGGTGAAATGTTGTGTAGTAAGTGGTTTTCCTTGAATGTCCATCTAGTTTGAACTCGCAACTGCTGTGTTCACGGAAGCTTTGAGTTCCAATATTTCAACTCAAATCAATATTTGGTTTCTAATTATTTACTTGTGGCAAGTAGCCGTGTAAGAAGTGGGATAATGTACATCCAGCTGGTTATTATCACAGAATAAAGCCCGACAGGGTGATCAGGATCCCGACGAAAAGCAGAGGAGTCTTGTAATAGCCTGAAGGGATTTATGGATGTCGGTGGGAGACATATAAGCCTGAAAAAAGTTTTTATTTTTTACTTCAAATATTAGGCATAAAAAATATTGAGTTGTGTTGTACTGACTCTTGCATTTCCCAAAGTATATGTGGTCTTTTAGATTTTGTATTTGAAATTGGATTTATTCACCAATTTGTTGCATTTGTGCCTAAAATTGTCATATGGTGTGACATAAAAGTTATTCTATATAAAATGAAAATGGAATATACTCTGCCTAAGTAACTAATTTCAACAAATCGTTATCATTACTATTTTAAGATTAAACATTTATTTTGTGCAGATTCATTAGATTTTGTATTGTTTTTCTAAATCATCATGCAAAGTAAGTCATCTCTTCTCAGCCTTTCCAGATATTTTAGATTAATTATGTTAAACCCGGTTATAAATTAATGAAAATGCTTGTGACTCTTGCTGATACTATTTCTCTGGTGTCCCATTGATTTTTTTATGATTTATAATTAAGAAAGTATTTTTTCCCGGCACAATTCTGAATGTCACACTAAATTATATAGTGTCACGCTATATGATGAACTGTACCACACAATCTGTCAATGCAAAAAACTATTTTATTTGCATTCAACATTAAATTAATTCAATTCAGTTAACATTAATAACACAAAAAAAAATAATAATAAAAACATACTAACATTGTTTTAAAACTTTTAAAATTATAAGAAACTCAGAAATACAGTAAAAAACATACAATGTACCATTATCCTATGAATCTTGAGACCTGCTCTCTCCTTGCGTGGTCAGCATCGAGTCTTTCCCTGTATTTGTTTGTCCTCTCTTTACCTGACATTTCAGCCTGACAGACAAAACATTGCATCTTTTAATAGACAAAGCATTGCAAATATGGTAAAACATGGTTAAATTAAGTATAAAATTGAAAAGAAATACATTAATTATATAGGTAATGTAATGTTGACTATTACATTAATTGAATATGTTTTGAATAGTTATTTATTTATCTAATCTCTTGGTTAGCTTAAAACAGCTAGCTTGTACTTAGCATGTAAATTGCCACATGGCAGGAATGATTTTTAAGAATTAATCAGTAAAATTTGTATAAAAGTGTTTAATTTTTATGTAATAAATGTCACACCATAAGACACAAAACACTGACCACTAGTGAGCATATCAGATACAGAGCTTAATTAAAAATTAAAAAGCCAGAACTCACCTCTTGACCTTGCAAACCTCTCCAGAGATGACGCTGCAACTTCCTGTTTGAGTGTGGACCTCTTCATCATAATGATGTCCAAATTATTGCCGTTCAAAATATAAATTGCAGTGTCACACCATATGATTTTACGGACAAAATGTATTTGGCCATAACTTGCTTTAAAATCATACACAGACATCAACACTTTCTGTGTCTGTTGAAATAGCCTAATTCTGTTACTTAAACTGTAAATCTATCAATTATTTATACTTTGCTGATATATAATGTCATATTAGTAAGGTCACACATATCCCGGACAGTCACACCACGTGACAATTTTGATGTTTAGATAAAAATTTGAAGTAGATGTCTTTAAACACTAACTACAGCTATGGTATGCTGTAATCATATAGTGTCAGAGGAACAACATGAAGATATATATTTTAACAAATAATCATTTCTATTAGGTTATGACATCATGGACAGGCAGAATTGCACGTCATGTCTCCCACCCATATATACATTATTGTAATAGATTATTCTGAGTGAGATTTACGTAAAGCACGTCCCTATTGAATGTACGTGTGTGGCCTGTTATTGAGCGTGAGTTCTCAGTAAAACAAGTACGCTTGCAGAGTATGTGTCTGTCGTTCATCTCTCCTAAACCACCTCTCAGCACAATATATTACAGTGCGACGAGGATTAAGAGTTCATTTTAGAGACCATTAGTGGTGGATAAACACGGTGTTGCACTTGTCGTAAGAGTGAAGGAAAAAAAGGAACAAGGCACGAGTGAAAAGCCCCTAACGAAATAGCTAACATGGCAGCGATGCAGTTTGGCCGTGTGTATGAGTACAAGGAAGTAAAGGAGGATTCTGAATCGTACATTGAGCGCTTTGAACATTGGCTGCTGGCGTATGATATTGCAAGCGAGAAAAAGGTGAGCGTGTTTCTCTCTGTGATAGGGGCAGAGACATATGGACTGTTAAAAAATCTAGTCACACCAACAAAGCCGAGCGAAATGACGTACAACGAAACAAAAGCAGCGTTGCTAGCGCGTTACAGACCGCAACCATTAGTGATCGCGGAGCGTTTTAAGTTTCAGAAACGCAACCAAAAGGAAGGTGAATCCGTGGCGGATTACATCGTGGCTGAGGCAGCTTTCAGTGAGCTGTGAATTTGGACAGTATTTGAGTGATGCGCTTAGAGACAGGTTTGTGAGTGGACTAAATTCTGAGTCGATGCAGCGAAAATTGTTGAGTCAAAAGGATCTGACGTTCCACCAGGCTTGCGAAATTGCTTCATCCATAGAGCTGGCCTCCAGAAACACCCTGGAAATTGTGAGTAAGACAAGGGATTTACAGTCAGTGAACACTGTGAATGAAGCAAAACTGTTTCTTAAAAGAGGAAAAGGAAAGTTTAAGGGGAGAGTTGATTCTGAAAAAGGAAAATACCAGAAGAGGGAACAGAGACCAGAAGAAAGCAATAAATGTTACAGATGTGCTGGGAAACATTCTGCTAGAGACTGCAGGTTCAAGAATGAGAAGTGTCATGGGTGCAACAAAATCGGACACATTATAAGAGCCTGTAGAAATAAAAGAGCAGCTGGACAGACACAGTATGTGGAAGCAGAGAGTGGTAATGAAGGAAAAGAGGATGAATCAGAGTTATTTGGTGTGTATACAATATACACAACCTCAGATGGAAAAAAGGCATTGTAGTGAATGTGAAATTGAATGGGAAGTGTATGGACATGCAGCTGGACACAGGGGCAGCTGTGTCGCTAATGTCAGAACTATCACACAAGGAGTTCCTGTCACACTTACCATTAAGCAAAACCACCATGCAGCTAATTACATATTCAGGTGAGAGAATTCCACTGCTGCGATCGGTAGATGTGCCAGTGCAGTATGAAAAGCAGAATGTGACACTGCCGTTGGTCATTGTCAAAGGGGAAAGACCAGCTCTGCTGGCTGGGGAAAATTCAGTTAGATTGGCCAAACATTTTCAATGTGGAGAAAGCTGAAGTGGCCTCTGACCCAGCAGTGAAAACTGTGTTGAGACGACACACAGAGGTATTTTCTGACAAACCGAGCGCTATTAAGGATTTCAAAGCAATTATCCGAGTCTGTCCTGATGCAACACCAATCTTTCAGAAAGCTAGACCTGTTCCTTATGCATTACGAGAGGCGGTGGAAAAGGAATAGACTGGAAAAAGCAGGCATAGTATCTAAAATTGACAGAAGTGACTGGGCAGCGCCAATCATAGTTGTGCCAAAAAGCGATAATCCATCCGCATCTGTGGTGACTAGGGGTGTAACGATTCACTCGTTTTCTCGATGCATCGATTACAAACCCTGTCGATTCATATGCATCGATCTTGAAACATGATTTTTGAATCGTGAATCGCCGATCTTGGACAGTAATCGATTCAAAATGCTAAGAATCGAATGAATCCCGATTTCTATAGCGATTCAATGCTTTCAAAATGTATACACATTAAATTACTACACGCACGAATTAATGGAGACCTTGAAGAGTGTTCGTGAATCATGCCTCGTATCTGTCCTTCACGCGCTCCACTGTTTACCGACTGAGACTGTCACAGGATTGCGCTCGCGCTCCGTTCGTCTCTGACGCAGCTGACGTGTGATCTATAGGACTCGTGGCCAGTAATGCTAACGTGAAGTAGTTTTACTTTTCTGTAGTTTGTCAATGGCTCTCTGCATCTTAACCACGGAGTTACCGGAGCCGTCGACAGCTGTGTTTATTGCATGGACGGAGCAGAAATGTAAGTGTCTAAATCATACGCACAGATCCATTGAATGATAAATGTGTTTAAACAATGCGGATGAACCGAATATACGAAGGAAACTTTTAAAATTCACCACAGCATTAACAACGACCTTGAAATAAGAGCACGAGATTTATCTGATAATATGCATGAAAGTAGCCTAGCGTTTGTTTCATTAGCAAACAGACATCTGGCGCGTTTTCTCTCAGAATCATTCGCTGATGGAGAGGAAAAGTTAAATAGAGATGAAGACGTTTTCACACTGAAAGAGAAGCGATCTCGCTCTCATAGACGTGCCAGGCTATATCTGCAACTAAACTGAATAAAAGCAGAATGAACTGATGAAACTAAAAAAAAAACACAAACAATTTATGAATGATGCAGTGCTAATTGACATTTATTACAGTACAGAAACTATAAAGTATATTTTCTACCTTATTCTGTGCAGAAAATTTAAATAATTGCTAATTAAATGTAGCCTAGTATATAAAACAATCATAAAATTGCCATTAGGAAAAAAATATCGATTACAAATGATTGATTATTGTCCAGTAGTGTATTTGATTTATTTCAGCTAATTAAAAGTAATTAAAAAAGAAGATAATTCCTTGTAAAAATAATAATAATAATAATAATTATTATTATATAGGCTACATACATAAAAGGATTGTATTTGACATTTCTGTCACTTCTGAAATTATGGCTACGCCCCTGGTGTGACAAAATGTTAGCTTATACATAATACTCTTTAAGCTCTTTTTTAAAAACTTGGCTTACATACATTTTTACGTATGCCATGTCGCATCATTAAACTAGCATTTAACAATGGACAAAAGTTTTTTTTTTTTTTTTTCTAACCTATGGTTCTCTAATCATAAATGCTACTGTAATTTGCCCCCTGACTAAGCATTTAAAGAATTTAGTAGAAGCATTTAAATAATCCCATGAATGCACTTAAAGAATGCAGAATCGAATCGTTATAATCGAATCGAATCGAATTTAATTGTGAATCGAATCGAATTTAATCGTTCTAAATTTGCAAAAATCGTTCTTGAATCGAATCGAAAACCTATGAATCGTAATCGAATCGAATCGCTGCCTTGCCAAAGATTCACAGCCCTTGTGGTGACTATAAAGTCACCATAAACCAGAATCTGGAGGAGGAAACCTATCCGCTCCCCAACACAGAGGATTTGTTCGCTAAGCTTGCAGGTGGAACATTGTTTAGTAAACTGGACTTTGTGCGTGCTTATCAGAAATTTAAACTAGACCAGCACTCGGAGAAATACCTTACCATAAATACTCACCGGGGTTTGTACAAGTACCATCGTTTGAGTTATGGAGTGGCCAGTGCTCCTTCTATTTTCCAGGCCGTCATGGATCACATCCTTCAAGGGCTAGATCATGTCACCTGTTTCTTGGATGACATCCTTGTCACTGCCAGCTCAACAGAGGACCATATCTAGAAACTGGATGAAGTGCTTACCCGACTGGAGAGGTATGGCCTCAGAGTAAAACTTTCCAAGTGTCAGTTCATGCAAAGCAGTGTTGAGTATTTAGGGCACCGCATCGATAAAGAGGGACTTCATCCTACTGACGAAAAGGTAGCAGCGATTGTAAACGCCCCAGAACCAAACAATGTCACTGAATTACGGTCTTTTTTGGGCCTCCTAAATGATTATGGTCGTTTCTTGCAAAATCTCTCCAGTCGACTTCAGCCTTTACATAATCTGCTTAAACAGAAGCAACCGTGGAGTTGGACTGCTGATTGTGACATGGCTTTTGAGGAGGCGAAACAGCTGTTGCTCAGTAGCACAGTACTGGTGCATTATGATGGCAATCGACGTCTGAAATTAGCATGCGATGCCTCACCTTATGGGGTGGGCGCGGTGATCTCACACATTATGGACAATGGAGAGGAGCGCCCCATAGCATTCGCATCTTGCACGCTGACGGAAACCGGGAAAAAGTATGCTCAAATAGAACATGAAGCCCTGTCCATCATCTATGGGGTAAGGAAGTTCCATAAATATATTTATAGACGTAAGTTCACACTAATAACTGACCACAAGCCTCTGCTTGCGATTCTCGGACCAAAGGCAGCAATACCAACTTGCAGCTCTTCGAATGCAGCGATGGGCATTAGTGTTGATGGCTTATAATTATGACATTGAGTATCAGAAATCTGCTGACCACATGAATGCTGACGCAATGTCCAGACTGCCAACAGTGGTTAAAGATTGTACTGGGGAGGAAGGAAGTGTGATCTATTTTTCCCAGTTGTCTGCAAGAAACATAGCTCAAGCAACACGGAAAGATCCCACACTATGCAAAGTGTGGGATTATACTGTAAATGGTTGGCCCAACTATGTGTTGCAAGAGGATCTGAAACCATACTTCACACGTAGACATGAGCTGTCGGAGGACCAAGGCTGTGTGTTGTGGGGAGTGCGTGTTATAATTCCACCCAAATATCGTTCAAGACTACTGGACGAGCTACACCAGCCGAGCTATTTGTAAAACGTCACATCCGAACTTGTTTTTCACTGTTGACCCGGATGAACGGTAACACGCCGCTGGATGGCACGACTGACCAATCAGAATCAAGTATTCCACAGAGCCATGTAATATGCATTGCTGAGAATTTCATTCGAACAAGACGATTTTCTCAATATTTAGATGTTTTTGCTCCCTCAGATTCCAGATTTTCAAATAGTTGTGTCTCAGACAAATATTGTCCTCCTCACAAACCACACATCACTGGAGAGATGATTTATTCAGCTCCAGATGATGGAGATATGTAAATTTAGAAAAAATGGCCCCTTATGACTGGTTGCCCCAGGGTCACATATAGTAATGTCAGAGAACCATGAACATGTAAACAAAATGGTATCTCTGTTTCTGTGTGAGAGGAGCGCGCATTTTTGGCTTTAAATGATTACATAAACACACTTATACGAGTCATTCTATATTTAGGGGTACATTGCATATCAGTTTAAAAGTCAGAAAATCAGTATTCTTTTTTTGATAAATAAATTAGGTCCTTGAATAATATATATCCCCTTAATGTGCTAAATTAATTGTTCGGCATGCTTAAGCTCTAATTGCTTTTTTTTTTACTTTTCTCTTCAAATATCCCTCTAAAAAAGGAAAACACATGGTGATTTTGGACATGTGATTTTTGGAACAAACCATTGCTGATTTATAGGGGGTTTTATAGGAGTAACACAGTTGACACTGATTTCTCGGACATACACAAAATGGATGATTTAATGTAGATGCAAGAGCAAAATATATCTATATTTTTTAAATGCATTTATCATAATTTAATGGTTACTTTGGACAAATATTTATAAGAAATATAAACAGAAACATGTATTTTAGAGCTAATCTGATGAGCAAAACCTCATATTTACCAAATCGGACAGCACAAAAACAGCAAATCCAACAATTCCTGTATAGCATATGCCATTTGTGCAAGATAAAAGATGAATATCTGTTGGAGTTTTTTATTAAATTAATTAGAAATGTCCCCTGATATAAAAGTGATCATTGTTTGTGAAAGTGAAAAGTTATTGATTTTTTTTTTTAAATATTTAAAAATTAAAATTGATAATAGAGTCCATGGACACGACGTACCCCTAATTATAGAATGACTCATAAACAGTGATTTTGGTCGAGTACACAGCTGAAAAAGAAAATGCCTATAGACAGATGGATATAATTAACAGTGAGGACTAATTAGTTACACAATGTATGTAGCGTTTCTTATTTATTGTAGTTTTTGGTCCTTTTTGTTTCTTATCCTTATTTCATCACTGACTGTTTATTTATCTTCCGTGAGCTTGATGGTTTCTTTGTTTGGGTGTGTCTTTTTAGGCTTGTATTAGTTTGATATCGACACTGGTGACAAGGATTATGTCACCAATATCTTAAAAATCTTTTTAAAAGAAAAAATAAATATATTGTGATGTATATCTTTATCGTGATATGAAACTATTCATATTGTGATGTAAGATTTTGGTCATATCGCCCACCCCTACTCAGGGGTACTTCACAGAAAACTATATTTGATGAAAGAGCATCGGGTGACAGAAAAGTTAAAAAGTGAAACTGTGTATTTGTGCATTTTAATGTGTTTGAAAGACAAAAGCCTTCCAAATTAGTATGATAAAATAACCCACTCAGTGATAATTCACAGAAAAATGAACTTCTTTATCAGTAGTTGATGCAATGTTGAAGCACTTAAACCTGAACTGATTTTAGTAAATCCACTTCTCAAGTGTTGTGTAGCACCTGACTGATGACTGATCTCTGTGTGAACCTCCACTGAATGTTAAATGTTAAAAAAGAGAATCAATAAATGATGAATAAATAATTGCTTTAGTGTGAATATATATTAGTGTAATCCATAAAAAAGTAACTGTAGTCTGATTACGAGTATTTTAAAATGTCTTTTAATCTAATTAGAAGTACTTCTAAAAATCTGATTAGGTCATCCAGATTACATGTACTCAGTTACTAGCTGATATCTCTGTAACAAACATGTTCTCGTTCTGATTGTGTAGCAGTGGATGAGAATCAGACAGCCGTCGTGAAGTTTATCACATTGATTTAATTTATGAAAAGAGGAATGAAGCGGTATATGGCGTTCACACAGGAGTAACGCTGTCTTTTGGCGCACACACACACACACACACACACACACACACACACACTCAGTCCTTCTGTTTTTGGTGTTTCAGGGTTTGCTCGGGTGTCTTCTGCAGGTCAGATGAGCAGCACACATGCAGCGGTGATCATGAGGGAGTGAGACGAGACCCAGCTTCTCTAAGACTCCTTCTGCTTCCTTGATTCAAGGAAAAGGATGTATTTTCTGTTTTCATTGCTCAGGGTCCATGAGGGTTACAAAAGAGAGAGAAACGGCCTGTTTCTCATGGCAGGAGATTGTAGGAATGTGCCTGGTCTTCAGTCTTCAGACCATGATTCTCTCTGATGGAGAACAAGAGAAAGAAAACAATGTTTCAATGTTTTCAAGGAGAAACACAAGCGTCTTTGTCCTGAGGTTTAGCAAATGCTGCTGTCGGTCTCGTTCATGCGTGATTCTCAGTAAAATTAATCTGATTTTTACAAGTAGTTTTTCTCCATTACTGTGTTCTGTGGAAAAGGCAAAACATTTTAGTAGCTTCATGGTGGAGAAATGATTGCAGATTTTTTTTTTTTACGCTTTCTGCTGCATCTTTTCTGAATGGAAATATATGAGATCAATATTTAATGTAAATTTTTATATGTATATCATGGAGACATTTGAACTACTATGAACTACTATTTAGTAGTACTAAAACTACTATGTATTGTTTATACAATGTTTAAAACAATGATAGTTCTCATTGAGCTGTCCTGATGTCTGCGCAATGAAATGAAAAGCTCTTAAGTGTTAATCAGGTCTGATAGATCAGTGCTTCCTAAAGCTGCACCTCCATCATTCTGAGATGAGTGTGAGGAGCTGATGAGCAGGTCTGGCCTGTTAGTGTATGAGGAAACTGTGTTCACCTCACCTGAGCTCATGATGTGTCATAGTCATAAACATCATCGACAGTATGAGGAATGGGTGCCTCAGGGCTCAGTACTTGGACCACTTATCTTCTCAGTCTACATGGTATCATTAGGTTCTGTCATTCAGAAACATGGCTTTTCATACCACTGCTGTGCTGATGACACTCTACTCTACTCTCATTCCATCCTGATGATCCGACGGTAGCTATTCACATCTCAGCTTGTTTAACAGACATTTCTTCCTGGATGATGGACCATACTGTGCCATGGTATAACAGTAATACTCACTCTCTCAAGAAAGTAACTCATAGTCTTGAACGCAAATGGAGAAAAACTAACTTGGAAGTGTTTAGAATTGCATGGAAAAACAGTATGTCCAGCTATAGACAGGCTCTAAAAACTGCTAGGGCAGAGCATATCCACAAACTCATAGAAAATAACCAAAACAATCCAAGGTTTTTATTTAGCACAGTGGCTAAATTACAAATTACCAGACGCCACCTGATTCAAATATTCCACCAACGTTAAATAGTAATGACTTTATGAATTTCTTCACTGATAAAATAGATAACATTAGAAATACAATAGCGAATGTAGATTCTACAGCGTCTAACACTTCAGTTTAATCCATCGCACCCAAAGATAAACTGCAGTGCTTTACAAATATAGGACAGGAAGAGCTAAATAAACGTATCACTTTATCTAAACCAACAACATGTTTATTAGATCCTGTACCCACTAAATTACTAAAAGAGCTGTTACCTGTAGCCAAAGAACCGCTTCTCAATATCATTAACTCGTCGTTATCTTTAGGTCACGTCCCAAAACCATTCAAGCTAGCGGTTATCAAGCCTCTTATTAAGAAACCAAAACTAGATCCTAGTGTACTGGCAAATTATAGGCCTATTTCAAATCTTCCATTTATGTCTAAAATTTTAGAAAAAGTTGTGTCTGCTCAATTGAGCACCTTCCTGCATAAAAATGATCTGTATGAAGAATTTCAGTCAGGTTTTAGGCCCCACCATAGCACAGAAACTGCACTTGTTAAAATTACAAATGACCTGCTTCTTGCGTCAGATCAAGGCTGCATCTCATTTCTAGTCTTACTTGATCTTAGTGCTGCGTTCGACACCATAGATCATGACATACTCATAGATCGATTACAAAACTATACAGGTATTCAAGGGCAGGCTCTAAGATGGTTTAGATCCTACCTGTCCCATCGCTACCATTTTGTTTACTTAAATGGGGAGTCATCTCATTTATCATCAGTAAAATATGGAGTGCCACAAGGATCCGTCCTAGGTCCCCTTCTATTTTCAATATACATGTTGCCCCTTGGTAATATTATTAGAAAATACGGGATTAGCTTCCACTGTTATGCTGATGATACTCAGCTATATATTTCAACGAGACCAGATGAAACTTCCCAATTATCTAAGCTAACAGAGTGTGTTAAAAATGTAAAAGATTGGATGACCAATAATTTTCTCCAAATAAATTCGGATAAAACAGAGATATTAATTATTGGACCAAAAAACACCACACAGAATCTTGTAGATTACAATCTGCAGCTAGACGGATGTACTGTTACTTCCTCTACAGTCAGAAATCTGGGTGTTATATTAGACAGCAATTTGTCTTTTGAAAATCATATTTCCCATGTTACAAAAACTGCATTCTTCCATCTTAGAAACATTGCCAAGCTACGAAACATGTTATCTGTTTCTGATGCAGAAAAGCTAGTTCATGCATTCATGACCTCTAGACTGGACTATTGTAATGCACTTCTAGGTGGTTGTCCTGCATCTTCAATAAACAAGCTACAGGTAGTCCAAAATGCAGCAGCTAGAGTCCTTACCAGGTCAAGAAAATATGATCATATTACCCCAATTTTACAGTCTCTGCACTGGCTACCTATTAAGTTCTGTATCAGTTACAAATTATCATTACTTACCTATAAGGCCCTAAATGGTTTAGCTCCTGCGTATCTAACTAGCATTCTACCATGCTACAACCCATCACGCACCCTAAGGTCACAAAACGCTGGACTTTTGGTAGTTCCTAGGATAGCAAAGTCCACTAAAGGAGGTAGAGCTTTCTCACATTTGGCTCCCAAACTCTGGAATAGCCTTCCTGATAATGTTCGGGGTTCAGACACACTCTCTCTGTTTAAATCTAGATTAAAAACACATCTCTTTCACCAAGCATTTGAATAATAGTTGTATCTGATCAAATGTGCATTTTTAATCTTTAGCTTGGGTTAAACTAATTTAACTCTGTTGGATCAGCAGCTATGCTAATGATGTCTCTATGTGTTTCTCTGTTTCTGCTGGATCTTCATCCCGTGGTAACTAGGATTTACACAAGCTCCAGTCTGGATCCAGAACACCTGAGAAGAGATGATGCTGACCCTCAGAGGACCCCAGATGATGCTAACCCTGAATCAACAACAGAACTAACAATTATTGCTACATGTGTGACTGCATCATATAATAATTGCTGATAATAATGTTCATCGTCTGGTTGACTACGTCTTGTATTAATTTTTCTAAAAATCCTGTCATATGCACACAAACTGACAGTCACCACTTATAAGCTACTACTAAATATTGTAGAAACATAATTTTCTGTAAAGTTGCTTTGTAACGATTGTATTGTAAAAAGCGCTATACAAATAAACTTGAATTGAACCATCACATTTTTTTTTAGATATCAACCTCAAATTTGGAACACAACCTGTTTAAATCTGTGGGAAAATCAAAGCCATACATTTAGAGTAAAAATATACATTAGGAAAATGTATATTTTGAAAATTAAATAGTTTGGAAATTCTGAAAATAGCAACTTTTTGTTTCAATCATGAAGTCTGTATCCTGTGTGACGAGTCTGATCTCATACACGAGCCTTAGTTATCAGTGCAACTACAAACCACAAGACACACACTTCTGTGCCACCAGTCTCGGTCACATTACATGTGTTCGTTTGGCGAGTGTGAGCTGTCTGTCGCTCATGTGGAAGCAGACACACATTCATGAGTTCACAGAAACGAGAGACAATGCTGTTCCTCACACACCGCTGCTTCTGGCTTCAGCAATCACTCAGACTGTTTCTCAAGTCCTCACTCTTTACAGAATCAGCAGAACACGCTCGTGTTTAGAGTTCATGACTGCTGTATTTCACTGAATGACCAACTCCTGCATTATACAGCATGTTCAACATCAACCTGAACACCTTACTGTAAACAGACTGAAATATCACAACCACTCCTTTCAAACATATCAAATTGGATCTGAGAGAAGTCTGAGTAGTACAGCAATGCAACACTGGTTTCCAGGACCTGATGGAAACACTGGTTGTTCATTGACTCAGAGTGAATTCACAGGTGAACACTGGGGAGGGAAGGTGTTTGATATTTGTGAAGGAAGCTTTGAGAGGTGATTGAGACACACTCAAGCAGCCATCAGCAGGTGAAAGCTAGGCCTCCATCCATCAACATGATCAGATTAGTCTGGAGACGGACGCCTCAGTCCTGGACTCTGTCTGATGGGGTTGATTACATCAGCTCTGATGACAGCATGACACAGACTACAGCGTTCAGTCAGCTGCCAGTCATTTACAGCACCGCTCCAGATATCAGGAGACCTGCACTGCTCTCTCTCTGACCCTCACATCACCTGAAATAAACTCTGGTCTTCCTCTGAGTCCTCACGCTGCATAATTACATGCAGGTAACCCTAATACGAACTCAATCCTAACTCTAGCTATATAGTAAGTACAAGTGGTTAACTAATATTACTCAGTACTTTAATGTGTAACTACACTGTAACAAGGACACCTTACAATAAAGTGTAACCTGTAAAAAATGTGTAATTAAATTAGAGTTACTTATGGAAATGTTAATGATTACACAGAGGTTTACATCTGAATATTTTATCACACACACACACACACACACAGATATGACTGATTTCTTTCATATCTTGCAGGGACTGCTCAGTAATATATGAGCCAGCCTATCATAGCTATTAAACTATTTCTCGTTATGGTTTTAAATCTGTATTTAACCTCCGATCGATCACAAAGTAAAACGAGCCGCTGAAGTCTGATTTAAGGATGACTTAAATGATTCTAATCTTGATTCAAGTGATGAAGGATTGTTGAAGTCTGACAGCAATCAGTGATCAGTTACTGTCAGATTAACCCTGCCTGCTTTACATGTTTGACCATGATTAACAGTTGAACACATTTACTACAAATTTGGAAAAGCAAAAAGTGATCAAATGAATTCAGTAACATTAAAGTAACTGAAATAGTTACACTGTTTGTTAGATTTTAGGTAATGGAAAGAAAAGTCGTATTGGTTCAGCACTGGACTGTGCTTGACTCTGTCTGCACATCTGATGGGAGCACACCTACACATTTACTGGTGAAATTGGTGAAAACTGTTGTTCCTCAACCAAAAATACTTTTAAAAAGCATTGAAAAATTAAAATCTAAGATCCTTCTGTTATCTATTTAAACCCAAAATAATATTTAAAATATCAGTAAACTTAATATACACTGCTCAAAAAATAAAATAAAAGGCACACTTTTTATTATATATTGATCTATTGATATTGATATTGATCTGGTCAGTTAAGTTGCAGAGGGGGTTGTTAATCTGTTTCAACTTCTTTGGTGTTGATGAAATGTTTAACAACAGGTAGATGGGCAACAATGAGACGATCCCCAAAACAGGAATGGTTTTACAGGTGAAGGCCACTGACATTTCCCTATTGATCTATTCTGAGAGTTTTTCACTAGTTTTGCATCTGGCTAGGGTCAGTGTCACTACTGGTAGCTTGAGGTGATACCTGGACCCTACAGAGGATACACACACAGTCCAACTCCTCCAGGATAGCATCAATATGTGCCATTCCCAGAAGGTTTTCTGTGTCTCTCAGCACAGTCTCAAGAGCATAGAGGAGATTCCAGGAGACAGGCAGTTACTCTAGGAGAGCTGGACAAAGCCGTAGAAGGTCCTTAAAACATCAGCAGGAACGTTATCTGCTCCTTTGTGCACACAGGAAAAGGATGAGCACTGCCAGAGCCCTACAAAATGATCTCCAGCAGAGCACTGGTGTGAATGTCTCTAACCAAAAAATGAGAAACAGTCCACCACTGGTGCCCTGTGCAGCTTCATCCTAAGTACATGTGACAAACACGAAAGGGTCTGGAGAAGCTGTGGAGAACATTATGCTGCTATGAGCGGTTTGGTGGTGGGTCAGTGGTGGTCTGGGGAAACATATCCTGACCTAAATCCATTAGAACACTTCTGGGACACCATGTTTCGGTCCATCCGACTCTTCCAGGTTGCACCTCAGTGAGCTCAGTGATGCCTGGTCCAGATCTGGGAGGAAATACCCCAGGACACCATCCATCATCTCATTAGGAGCATGCCCCGATGTTGTCAGGCATGCACACAAGCACATGGGGGCCATACAAATACTGAGTAACATTTTGAGTTGCTGCAATGAATCTTCAGCAAATTGGACTAGCCTGCTGCATCCTTTTTCACTTTGATTGTCTTTGAATTGTTCTCTGTAGATTCATCATTTTAATTTCCATCAAATGATGTGGCATCCTTTCTTCCTAACACATTACCAAGTCCATATCAGTATACTCTGCTCCAGGTGTGTGTTCACGGTGTGTGTGTGTGTGTGTGTGTGTGTGTGCACTTTGGATGAGATCATTGCAGAGCACTAATTCAGAGTATGGGTCATCATTCTTGGCCATGTCACATCACTTTCACTTTCAGAGATCCAGCAGGATATTTTCCCCTATTGAGATCTGATGTGTTTTCAAAGTGTTCCTTTATTTGTTTTAAACAGTGTATATAAAATTAGGGCTGCAACTAACGATTATTTTGATAATCGATTAATCTGTCGATTATTTTTACGATTAATCGATTAATCGGTTTATGTACTTATATTTTAGTTTTTTCCATTTTTCCCCCAAAGTAAATTATTAATAAAGGGTCTTTATCATTCAGCATAGATTTTTAAGAGATTTTAATAATTTTGCATTGTCATATCCTCATCACAAATATACCTGGAGTTGTTTTATTATGTGTTAGTGATCCCTTGTTGAACTCTTCTGCAATCAGAACACTGACCCATACTCGAGCAAATTTCACAAGGAGATTTCAAATAATGTTTTCACCATGGCAGTCCTTAGAGCTCCTAAAGTAGTTTAACATCCCGGACAAAGCTTATTAAGGAATCTTTCAGAACATATTTTCACGAAGAATAAGGATAAAACAGAATAAGATTGCAGTGCGTTGTATTTTATTATTTACTGGGAAAAAGCTTTATAGCTTATGCTGTGAAATTGTAAACAATCCTTCAAATAAAGTGCCAATGGCATGAAACCTGAATGGAACTCACAATTTAAAGTAAAATCCATCAGAAGGTTGTCCAGAAAAAACGGACACACAAAAAACCTGCTGTGTGAAAAAGAGCAGTGAATACTTAGAAAAAAAAGTGCATTTCAAATATCTACATTTACCTCTCTCATTCAGTCATAATTAGGCTGCACGACTGAATTTTGAACTGGTAAACGACAAACTGATCACAGAACATGTTTGTAAAGCTTTAAATGTTAACTGTTAAAAAGCAATGTTATCAGCTTTTACAACTAAACATTTGCAAACAACATTGTACTGGAGAATCTGCACAAATAAAAGTCTTAGGGGCCGTTCACATATCGCGCCTAAAAACGCGTGGAAAACGCTAGGCGCGCCGCTTTCTCCTTCTTTCCAAAACGCTCGCGCAGAAGCGCCCCTGAGGCATCTGCCTTTGCTAAGCAACCATGACGTGCTCTCTCCTAGAAGACGCGGAAATTTCAGCAAAGGATAAATGGATTTGCAGCTCTAAAAATCGCTTGCAGTAGCTCTGCTACTAAACTTATTTCAAAATGGAAATCCATATACAGCTATGATCAGCTGTTCCTTTCATCTTGACTGAGCTTTTAACGTTGTTACGGGAAAGGATGAAGCTGATTGGTTAGTTCTTGTCACATGACCCGCGGTGCGCTTGCTGCATTCTGAAAAGTTTAAATGTTTTTAACTCGATGCGGTGTGCACGCGCCTGGAAAAACGGGTGCGTCGCGACCGCGTCGCTTCCATTATGAGCGCGCATACTGCGCGCCTACATTGGAAATAACGAACATGAGCGCGCAAAAGACGCGATATGTGAACGTCCCCTTAAACAGTTCAGTAGTGCAGAGTTTACAGGTTAATCTTCTTTTTTGAAGGCTCAAAATAAACATCCTGCTGAATGCTGCAGAGACGCCGTTCGGGAAGCACGTGACATAAAACGAGGCCAGCTATTGGCTATTCGCTACTTCTCCTGCTGTACTGGCTGAGTAAAACCTCCGGTGGCTCATTACTGCCACACTTTGGTCACCGCAGATCTGAAATATGCACGAAATAAGCCGCTTACGGCAAATAAATTATTTAGCAACTAATCGATGACTAAATTAGTTGACAACTATTTTAATAATCGATTTTAATCGATTAAATCGATTCGTTGTTTCAGCTCTATATAAAATTATCATTTATTGGGTACTTTCAGCTAGGAGGTGGCTGTCCTGAACCCTAACAACTAAATTTCAACTTATGAAAATGATATTCAAAAAGAAAATAGTATTTTATTCCATTGTTGTTTTAAAAAATATATATTTTTACATTTTCTTTAAAAAAAAAACTGTAGTTCATATATATTATATATATATATATATATATATATATATATATATATATATATATATATATATATATATATATATATATATATTCTTTGTAAATTATGAAACTTTATGTAAAATAAATAAATAATAATAATAATTCAGCTGCCGAAACGCTCTAAATGACTGCGAGGTGTGAGGAGACTGCTCTCTTCATTCGGTGGTAAACCTGTTCAACAGACTGAAAAACCTGTGTGTAACTATAAGGAAGGTCACTACCAAACACTTTTTTCTGCAATTGAACTCACTTTTTGAGAGTTATTCATGACATTTAGTTTTTATATGTGTACTACGGTTCAGAACCATGCTAGCTCACCATGTGCTTATTAGCATCTTTGAGCTAGGTTTAAAAGTATGTAAAAGTGTCACTACCGAAACAGCCACGACCGAAAGATGTCATCGTTGTTTCGGTAGTGACAAAAGGAAACACATCATCTTTTATTTCGGGGAAATAAACCACATTTTAGTCCAGTTATGCAATTATTATTATTATTTTGTATGTTTTACTGTGAAAGTTCAAATTCTGTAATGTGATGTGGTCACTACCAAAGCGTTACTGTCACTACCGAAACATGGGATGTTTTGTCAAATAAAGTCTACTGAATTGTCAACTGAAGACTAATCGGATTTGACTAGTTTACAGGGGGTCGTTAGAGGAATGTGTGTTTACAGAAGTACTCAGTGAGTCTGTTTTCTGTAATAATTCCAGATCAAATGTTTCTCTGCACACTCAGCGATCCTCGGAGAAAACGAATACAGTCCTACTGTGAACATCGGTGATGAACCAAGATTATTTCTTCTCAACATGGTTCCTTGTGTTTTGGCTTCTCAGCAAAGAAATAAATAATAATAATAATAAAATCAGGAGCTAGATCAAGTAACTGCAAGCCACTGGCTGCACATCTTATATTTGTGTGAAAATGTTTTCTCCAGAATATCATTTCTAATATCACATTTATTATGAGTCTTTCCTTTTCATATTGGCTTTTTATTTTAAGGTGATAGTGTAAAGAATGGTTTGGTTTGGTTCATCGGGTCACTGGACAGATTCATACTAAAATACATTTCAATTTCAATAAAACACATTTAAACAACTGGGGTCAGATTTTTAAAATGCTTTTGCTTGAAAGGTTTCAACTGCTCACAAGACTGCATTTATTAGATTGAAAATACAGTAAAACATTCTTATATTACAAAATAGTATTACAATTTAAACCACAGAAAACTATTTCTGTGATGCTCCGCTGTATTTTCAGCATCATTCCTCCAGTCTTCAGTGTCACATGATCTTCAGAAATCAGAATAATATGATGATTTACTGCTCGAGAAACATTTCTGATTATTATCAGTGTTGAACACAGTTGTGCTGCTCAATATTTCTGTGGAAACTGATGCATTTTATTTTTCAGGATTCACAGATGAACAGAGAGTTCAGAAGAACAGCATTTATTACAAATAGAAACCTCTTTCATTATAAATCTCTTTACTGCCTTGATGAATAAAAATATTAAAAAACTAGTTTTATGTGAATTACAAACAATTTTACTTCTGTGTTTAATACGTTTGCATAATGCCACAAATTAATCAACATAACAAAAATATTTAATGCAATAATAATAATAATAATAATTTTTTTCCCCAATTCATAAATTGGTTCAGCTAATGATTCCTGTTGCAAAGGGGCAGAAAATGTCCGGAATCTTTCCATTGTAACTCTGGTGAATTTTGGAAATATTCCAAGTTTGAAACTTACCAGGAATTTATGGCAATTTACAGGATTTTTGGGGAATTAATTGGAAATTTGGGTAAATTTATAAAACTATCATATACAAACATAAATATAAACATTAGTTTGATCATATGCTCACATTTTTTGTGATCAACTTGTGAAGTGTGTTTATTCAAACCAGAAATCTTTCTATTACCTTTTATTAATTTAACACATCCTTGAATAAAAGTATTGTACTGCACTGTATTGTTAAAAAAGGATTTTGATTTTAAATTAAACTTTTACCTACTTATTAAAAGAAGCCTGAAAAAATAATCACAGGTAATAATAATATATTAAAGAAAACCACAGTTTCCTGAAGAATGATGTGTCACTGAGGACTGAAGTAATGATGCTGAAAGTCACAGAAAAACATTATATGTTAAAGTATAATGAAACAGAAAACCATTACTTTACATATCAATAATACTGCACATATAACTGTTTTGTTCTGTATTTTTGATCATATAAATGAAAGGTTGAACGATATGTTAATGTTTAAAACATTAAAACTCTTGAGCAGGTCTGTAGGTCTGTATGAGCTTCGGCTGGTTTATAAAAGTGTTCATAATACAGTGCTCACTCTCCGGGAGCAGAGCTACTGTACAAACACCATTCATCACTAGTTAAACGTGAAGCCCACACATCAAATATATTTACAAGATCAAATCTTCACATGCAGCAAGTGTGTCTTCAGAGAAGCTGCAGGGGAATCCCTCTCTAGTGTGTGTGTGTGTGTGTGGGGGACGTTATCATCATCTCATCTGAATGTTTGTCCCAGTCTATGGTTTGTTCAGTCAGTGTTTATGTTCTTGCAGTGCTATAGCCTCATTTAGTTGCACAGCACAAGGAAGTTTTAATTATAATTTGTTTTGTAATATTCATGTAATTTACATGAACACTTACCAAGAAGGACACTTTGATATTTAGGGGGCGTGGCCTCAGGAGCCCTGAGTAACAGTGTGCTGTGTGCATGCGACTGCTGCAAATAAAACCGAAACTGCATTTTAAAAAGTTTTTTATCCAAGATCATGCTGCAATATTTTTTACCAACTACATTTAAGTCCCCAGTTCTTGCAATTTTTGCAAATGTCCAGTTTATTCCCATTAATTCCCGTTCCTTCTCATGGACCGTTTCCCTGAATTCAGCTCTACTCCAGCTACACCGTTTTATCAGTAATGCAGCCTGGTCAGTACCAGAACAACTGTGAATACTTGTCATTAAAAACAGATGTTTATTTTAACTCGAAATTTTATTACATATCGTGAACATGAATGCGCAAAATAAAGCGAGGAAAAATGAACAGATCACTCTCATTCAAACAGAGAGAGAAGACATTAACTGAGACAAACACCAAACAAACTACTGTATATAAAACACTAAATATGACAAACAATGTAATGAGATTATGTGAATATCGTTTTAACATTTATGGTCCTAACAGACAATATAAATACATATAAATACATTTAGAGCACTTAGTGTTTGCTATCGGGATGAGAAGAGACTTTCAGCAAGCAGAACAAAACTAAATAACAAGGTTTCTGAACCAAATCACCTTCAATCTGGAGATTCAATGTGAAGATCTTTCTGAGGATGTGGTTTAAAGAGGTCATGACATGAGAAACCACATTTCCCTTGAGAATCCTGCACGTTTCAGAGATTAAAGTGTGCTCCTGATTAATAAAAATCATTATGTAATACCCCTCAGAGAACGGCTCGTTTGGGATCCGAGGGGCAAGGTGATGTCATTTGCATAAACCCCGCCCCCAGAGCGCGCACTGAGATAGGCCCCGCCCACTGGTGATTACGCTTGAATGTGAGTGTCACAGTTTATTTTTAATGTCTGAGGATCGATCGGAGCGTTTTGTGATTGAGGCACAGTGTCATGAAACATTTGTTTAAGATGAAGAAGCACTGGATCTGACAAACCGTACGTCCATGATTTCATAATGCTTTGTCAGGAAATAACAGTTTTATTTTGATTTGTTGATAGTGTTTACGATGCAGAGACGTTAGCCAATCACAACAGTGGCTGATTAGTGAGAAGCCTTAAAGTACACGCCCCTTAAAAACGGGCCGTTTTAGAGAGGAGTTCAGAACGATGGTTGAAAATCATTGTTCCACTTT
>NC_081768.1:32281932-32296932 GCF_963082965.1 Carassius carassius | reverse complement strand
CTCACAGGTCTAACAGTACACACACACACACACACACACACACACACACACACTTCTGCTGCTCGCGGGTCTAACAGTACACACACACACACACACACACTTCTGCTGCTCGCGGGTCTAACAGTACACACACACACACACACACACACACTTCTGCTGCTCACAGGTCTAACAGTACACACACACACACACACACACACACACTTCTGCTGCTCGCGGGTCTAACAGTACACACACACACACACACACACACTTCTGCTGCTCGCGGGTCTAACAGTACACACACACACACACACACACACACTTCTGCTGCTCACAGGTCTAACAGTACACACACACACACACACACACACACTTCTGCTGCTCGCGGGTCTAACAGTACACACACACACACACACACACACACACACTTCTGCTGCTCGCGGGTCTAACAGTACACACACACACACACACACACACACACACTTCTGCTGCTCACGGGTCTAACAGTACACACACACACACACACACACTTCTGCTGCTTGCGGGTCTAACAGTACACACACACACACACACACACACACACACTTCTGCTGCTCGCGGGACTAACAGTACACACACACACACACACACACACACACACACACTGTCGAATCACAACACAGGAAGCGCTGGCACAATCAGAACTCGTCACGTATTTCTGAAGGAGGGACTTTATAGAACAAGGAAGTCATCAGCCCGTTTTTATGACAGTGAAAACAGCGGTATACAGATGAATTGTGTGAAAAGTACTGTGTTTTTTTACACGCGAAACATGAACACGTTATATTGCACACTGTAAACACAATCAAAGCTTCAAAAAAACACAAAAAACGGGACCTTTAAGTTCTTTCTTAGGGAACCATGCGGTCAAAGCGAGGTCCATACCGAACCGTCATGTGTGTGTGGTGACACAGGCCTAATGTGTCCAGCAGTAAACACACACCTGTGTCCGAGCGGAGGCGAGCGCTGCGGCCGTGGGTCAGGCTCAGCCCGGAGTAGTCCATGGATCCAAACTCCTTCCCGTGCTGAGCACCGATGGCCTCGTCTGGAGCTTCGAGATGATCCGTGCTGCTGGACCACTGACCCCCGGACACTGCCATCGTCTGCAGCAGGTCGTTCATCGCTGACACACACACACACACACACACACACTGCATGAACACGCTGAAGGCCTGCCAGACGCATGCGGTCAATATGAGAAAAGAGAGATGAAGGACAGCAAGGCTGAATGCACATGATTAGTGAAGAGATGAAGCAGGACACACTGAAGACATTCACACAAGCTCACGATTAAAGCTGCGCAAGGTGTGTGGAGACACACTCAGACACATGTCTCTAATAATACACTAATACTGGAAGTCCAGCACACAGTGTGTTAGCTAACCCTGACATATTACATGTGAGCTGTTATCCCTAAACTACACTGTCTTCACCGTGTGGGACGGTTGCTAGCTTCTTGGATGGACTCTTCAAACCGATCTGACTTTAACTGAACTGAAAAAAAAATAATCCATTAAATTTTATTAGGAGTACTACTAGTGCACAATGCATATTTCTTAATATTAAGTATAAAATGTGTTTTAATTTCACTATTGATGATGATTGTATGATCTTTGAATAATATCGGTATTTAAATGCAAGACATTTAGAGTTTACCTGAAGTATACTTGCAGTAGTTCCACTTATACTTCAGTATATCTTTAGTTGGACCTCAGCACTTAAAAGTAGTTGTTCCACTTTAGCAGACTTTAAGTATAGCAGTTTAGTACACTAAAAGTACAACTGCAGGGTATTTTTAAATGTATTTGTAGTATACTCAGCACGAAAAAGATGCATTTCAAATAGATTTTAAGATACTTATTATCCCTAGGGTTATGTTTGTGCATCTGTGTCATGGTCACTGAGAGCGAGGACCGTGCAGGTTTGTGAAGTGACTGATGGTGAAGGATGATGGCCGCTGCAGAAGACACAGACAGTTAAGAGTGTGAAGAAGAGCGTGATGGATGAGGACGATCTCATGTCTTACACATAGAGCGGCGGTAGACGGCCTTCACTTGGTCTTTCTCCTTGGATCGGTTCCTCATGAACGCAAGCTTTTTCAGTGCTGTCGCCGGACAGACATCGGGGCAAAGAAACGCAACAAGCAGGAGGAGAGAACAGACGCATGTTAGCATGACAACCAACGCACCTTCCTGTCAAACTGATGCATTAACAAAAGTACATTAACATGATCACTCAGCTGGACGGCAAATGAACACACATGGAGTGAAACGTACGCCACAGCGTCTGATGCCAACAGGACAACAGCTAATGAGTATTAAAGGGTGCAATGTTCTCGCTGTGTTCTCACACACAGATGAATGAATGACACTGTGTGTGTCTGCAGTTCAGCAGCCATAGTTCTCCACTTTTTGCATTGCACCTTTTAATAGAGAAGAACACAAGTTTCAGAGTGTTCATGGGCCGACTGACAGCATACCGTTAGAGGAAGCCTGTGTTTGGCTTTTCTCAAATCTCTTCCCTTGGCAAAGCAAGCAAGAAAACACAAGAGAGAGTATCAGGCCAGAACTGCACAATCACACATCTCGTAAGATGTCAAACGTTTGGTGTGTTTGCTGAAATCATTCTCTAGCTGAGCTGTCTTCTGTTGGGAGCGCACAAAATCACGCAGACTATAAACGGACATTTAACAACTTTCTGTTGCGCTGACTTCACAAATACAGTTTTGACTGGTCACTGTGATGATCAATTAAAGGGGTCATGAACTGAGAAACCCAAATTCTCTTGATCTTTGTACATATAAAATACGTATTATAGTAGGGCTGCACGATAAATCGCGATAAATCACAATGTTACCCAAATCACTACTGGGCTGGTGTTGGGCGATATGGTCATTTTTCAAATCGTCATATCGTCAGCACGTAAGATCGACGATACACAATATTATCGTTCATGGGTGGAGCAAGAGAGAGACTATTTGTTCCTGTCATAGCATAACTATTTGGTGTTTTAAACCGTGCAGGTGCCTGAGAGAGAGCCTATGGAATCACCAATAATCGGAAAAAATACTTTCAAACATACTGATAAACTAACTAGCTGGGCAGTTTGATAGCCGAATTATAATAGGCCGCCTAATAAAAATAATAAATAATAACAGCTATTATCATTATAATTTAATAAATAAATAGGAGAATAAGCCTAATATCGTCTTAACTATCGACAGAGACATCTGCTATCATCGATACCTCTGACTATCATCTATACACGATACTATCGTCTATCAGCACAACCCTATACTGGGCAGAAGCTGCGATAGTAATGTGCATCTTGTCAGTGAAGCACGGTTGTGTGATCAGCAGTAAATCTCCATCTGAAGGCCAGAGAATCTACAAACAACTGTTAGCCAATCACAGCAGGGGGCGTCTACTTCCAAGTCTACAATCCTTCACGTCTAATCAATAGGGATGTAAGAAAATATTGGTACACGTGAGTGTCGCAATATTTTGTTTGATGATACTGTATCGATTCTCAAAAATGGAATATCGAAATTTATCGCAACATTGCAACCCCTGTATCGTGATACGTATTGTATCACAAGATTCTTGGCAATACACAGCCTTACTATTCAAACACAGCATTCTGATTAGGGGGTCAAAAACAGGACAGAAAATGTTACTATTACTTCTAAATGTAAAATGTAAAAATCATGATAACATTATAAGTGGACCTCAGTTCATGACCCCTTTAACAAACAAATGATTCTTTTGGAAAAGTCATGGGCTCACATAACTGATGACAGGAAACAAAATATGGTGGATGGGATCAAGAGGGATATTCCCTAATTTGATTTCCCAAAGTGTACGAGCAGCCAGACCATGCCTCCGACACACACCTCTGAGTGTGTGGAATCAGTGGAAATCCAAGAAAGAATCAGCTAGAACCATTGGGTTCAGTCACTAGCTGAACGTGCTGGAGTGATTCCGGAGTGAAGTGACTGACTGAGTTAACTGCAAGAAGGGAACAGGAGGTGTGCTGATACTCACTGCTGCTGTGGTGGGTGAGATTGTCCTCCAGCGAGTTGGATCCAGAGCCGATGGACGAGCTGTCCTGACTGTCTGGCTGCGGCAGCATCAGGAACCCTTCGCTGGACTCGGAGCGGGAGGGTGTCTGCGTGAGAGAGCGCATGCGCTCACGACTCTTTGGCTTGATGAGCTTCCTCATCTTTAGCGCGATCCAGTTGCCCCTCCTGCAGAAACAGCAACCCTTATCATGTGACCTATGTCCTGTAAAGCATCTTGTGCAATCATTCGAAACCCCAAAACACTGCAACACATCAGGAGATTGAAATGCTCAAAGACATTGCAGATCTGAGGTTTTAAACTCTATGGAATAACTTCAGGCTGTATTGTTGCCGTGGTTCTCGGAGCGAGGCATCTGCACTCATCCACAATGACACCTTCAGGTTAATGGGCAGTATAGTATTTTTGGAATAATTTTTAAATGATTTATTTTTGCCATTTTATTGTCTTGGGTGGCGATATGGGCTTCAAAATATATCACGGATATATCACGGTTATTTTTGGTATTTAATACTATAACGATATCAATAATTATTCAGCGATTCTTATGCATCCATGAAGATGTTTCATTAGAGAAAATATGTTTCTTTAGAGAAAAGTATTATCTTTTCTATTTTTACCATGGTGTTGTGAGGATTACCAAGTACACACATAATGTAATGACTGTTTCATAGTGGAAGCTGAAGGGCACCCTTATGCATTGCATAAGTAATTGCAATGAAAAGAACTCCAGGAAATCCCTAATATGGACAAAGGTATATAGCTATCTTCATACATCCTGAGTTCAAGCAAGTTTGAGATGTCCAAAGTGCAACAGCGCTGTAAGCTGGCACACTGCCCACAATGCCATTGGTGTAAACATGACCAGTCTATTGAATCAGTGGTTCCAAACCCTGTTCCTGGAGCCCCCAACACTGCACATTTTGCAGGTCTCCTTTGTCTTACACATTTCAGGTCTTGGAGTCTCTACTAATGAGCTGATAACATGAATTGGGTGTATCTGATTTAGGAGACATGCTAAATGTGCAGTGTTGGGGGCTTCAGGAGCGTAGTTGGGAAGCACTGCATTAGCAAGCCCTGCCCCTTCCCTACATATTCCACTGCATGGACACAGGTCCACATTCATGATTAGCACCTCTGAGCAGATGAAAATGTAATCGATCACCCCAAGAGAACCAGGGCTGAAGTCTAGTCATAACCTCAACTTATCTGGGATATAGACAGTGTCCACTTGTTCAGTCACCTGCCAACTAGTCAGCATTAAGAACACCTGGGTTTTCTCTAAGATTTCCCTCCAACATTACATAGGCAAGAGAGAACCTCATAGCATCCAGCCAAAACTCATAAGCTTGTGGAGAGAAGCCCAGTTTGCTGCTTCCCATACGTCCTCAACAGAGATAGTACTTTCTCTAGCGGAATGAGTTCTCAGCCCTCCTGGCAGAAATAGGCCTTTAACCGAATTAGCCAACCTAATTTTATCTGTTATTCCAGAAGTCTTTGTCCATGCTCCTGGAGACCCACTCTCCTGCAAAGTTTATTTCCAACCTGCTTCAACAAATCTGCCTGTATTTTCCAATGGATCCTGTGGACCTTGATTGTCTAGTTCAGGTGAGTTTGATCAGGGTTGGAGCTAAACTCTGCAGGACAGTGGACC
This sequence comes from Carassius carassius, assembly GCF_963082965.1. NCBI lineage: Eukaryota > Metazoa > Chordata > Actinopteri > Cypriniformes > Cyprinidae > Carassius > Carassius carassius. Next base: position 32,291,178 of record NC_081768.1, on the reverse strand, counting down.
TCGAGGAGCAGGGTTGAAGTGTTATTCTATAAGACAGCTGTTGCACTTTTAATGCTGTTGCAAACAGAAAAAAGCTTCTCATCTGAAGCTTTGTGCCTGTCCCATCTAAACACACACTCAATGGCCTCATTGGGAATAAACCGTTCCATCTGTTCTCCTCCACAGAACCCAATAGAGGAAAATGACACAAAGGAATTTCTACTCTCAAACAACCTAATCCGAGTTTAATCACCTTAGGAAGAAATGCGGAATTTGGTAGGAAGACAAGCCTTGAGAAATTCTGCATGAATCTGAGGTGGCACTCATGGTGCATTGTCGTAGTGACGTGCCTCCAAGAACTCAATGCAATGCAAGTTATTTATACTTTCTACATAAGGAAAGAAAACCAGTGCAGTCGCTGTGTAAATGATGAAATTCCCACAGGTGTGTGGGTTGTCACTGAATGTACTACATAAGTTTATAAAAGTGCATCTGCATAATGGCATTAGCAGTTCATATAAATGTTCAAGCACAACTGTTTATCCTGGCTCTTATCCTGCACTTTCTGGAGTCCGTGTGCTACAGGGAGGGCAAATCCCTCTTGGTGATGAGTTTAGATGAAAGCTTCACTCTCCGAAGGGCATTATAGACCTAAGAGGTGTGGTGATGCTATCGGAGATGGTGCTTTCTATCTGAGAGAACATCCTTTAGACATCTGGGACCATAAATGTATTAATGTGCCACGCTGTGTATTAGGGATGTGCCAGGACTGTTCTGCAACAGACTGTGCTGTATTTTCCAAAAGTGCTGTGAACCCAAATAGATCGTAGAAACCATAGGCACCAACAGTCTTTATTAGGCACTTTGGCTTATGAAGCCTTAGGGAAACACATTAGTGAGGAAGACTAGTGAGTTTAATATCTTTTGAGTTGTACTTTTAATGGGAGTGCAATTCTCAGTTGTCCTGCTAGAGGCCTAATGTTTAGGATGAGCGAAGATGACCCACAGGCAGATGGAGAAAGTCCTAATGTCCAGAGCTTGGAGACAAGCCTGGTGTAGATTACAGAGTTGAATGCTTAACTGTAACCAATTTACAGCAACCTAATATGGCTTGACATCATGCAATTTAAGTGGGAGAGGATGGTGTGTTTCGGTGGTAGGCAAACTGGTGAATTGGGGAGTGAGGAGCAAATGTAGTCTTTGGCCTGCCTCTCCAAGCATTTTATAATTAAATAGTTGGGTTCGAAGGGCAGTAGTTGCCCAGGCTGCATGCTAAACATTTAAAAATACCCTGGAGGTAGTTGGTTGCTACCTGGTTAGCATTCCTGTAGTGAAGCCTAAACAGTAGAACACTGTGCTAAGTCAAATTGTCAAGGTCACAGGTTCAGTTCTCAATGACGCCATGAACCGAGAAAGATTGAATGCAACGCAAGTTGCTATGGACAAAAGCATTACTTAAATGCATAAATATAAATGGGATTCAAGAATCACCTGTGATGTCACTGGGTCACATTTGAGGGCAGTAATCCTACAAAATAAACAACATTTGGATTCCTTGTACCTTCCACTTGCAAAGTTGTTCAAAAACCAAGTGGAAACCACTTTGGTGATTCCAAACAATATTACTCAGAGGAAACCAAATAACACTTGGACTGAACCTTTTACAGGCCACACCCAGAAGTTCCAACTATGAGGGGATGAGTGCAGTATGTTCTACGTTTCTTTACCTTTGTGACAAGAATAGTGAACATTACTTGTTGTCACATGAGCCAAGCAAATGTAATTTAGACCTGCTGCATCGGTAAGATTTGTTGCACCAACTACGGGTGTAGTCTCAATTGCCAGAATTTCACAGATTACTGACAGTGTCGGGGGAAATTAACCATTTTCAAGTTCACTTTGATTGCTAAAGAGTTTAGATTCTTCATTCATTTCAGAAAGGTCTGGCATATTATGGGCATAGTGCAAAACTATCGGAAGACTATCGCCTCGAGTGACTAGCCATGACTAGAGCTACAGGCCATGTATTGTCTAGTCTTAGCGCTGCTTGATGTCTAGCATTGTGGAGAGTGATATTCCCTGTCACAACAAGCCTTTCCCCTATCCCAGTTGTGTTATGGAAGAAACCGGCCTGCATATCTTGCTTTCATCCTTATCAGGGAGATCAAACAAAGCTGCAATAGGTAGTAAGAAGTGAGCTAGTTTCTTCAGCGGTTTTGGCTGCAGACCATTCAAATGGTCTTTACAGACATCCTTCATAAAGATCTGTTCAACACTTCAGGTGAAAGTTTGCTGCAATAAGTGCAGAGCAGACAGCGTGGCCTTAGCAATGCCAAAGCATGGTGGCAGATAATGTGCGCATCTCTCGAGCCATCACATCACCGGACACCCATTCACAAAAACTGTGAAAAAAACTGAAGACCTAAAGGGCTTTGTTTTCAAAATGAAGATATGCTAATTCAGTATATATGGAAAATGGGGGATAACAGTAACACTGGTGATGATGTGCAGTTTGAAAAGTAGGTACGTTATGTTGGTGCATGGGTCTTCTATTATCTCTTCTTCTTGTCAGTGCTGCTTCTAACTTTTAGCCTATAACTGTTTGAGATGTCTGATCCTCTCAATATATCACTTTCATATATGTAGTATTCTGTGTTGAATATAGCCAGTTTGGATGTGGTTTGTGCTCTAAAAGGCAGACTGTTTGAGTAGTGTGAATGATCCACTCTGTGCTGTCCTGTCTCTGTGTACTAGTGTATGCTGCACACATCCGTGCGTGAGATGGTGTGCTTACCTTCGTGGAGGTGACGGGTCATAAAATTTATACTGATCCATAATCTTCTCCTCAAGTTTTTCTTTCTGTCTCCTCAGTTCATTGAGTTTATCACTGTGTGTGAGAGAGACAGAGAGAAGTATGGTAGCATCAAAGTGTATCAGCACATAGGAGGTGATGCATGTTTACAGGTAAATAGTTTTAGAAGATTAGGTGTGTAGAAACATGGTGATGTCACACATGTATTGTCTCTGCTCGACATGGAACAGGTCTTTGCTCTCCATGGTCTGCTCCAGCAGGGTCCGGTTCTGCAGCATGAGGGTCTGGATCTGATCCAGCAAATGCCGGTTCTCTTCCTCTAGGTTCCCCTTCAGCTGACTTAACAACTGCAGGACACATTACACACAAACACAGTTACTCTCCACATCTCTTTGTTTGCAAACAACTATTTAGTTCACCAGATTTATGAGTTTACATGTCCACATGAGAACTTCACATGCTGATGAGATTGGGATGTGTAGAGTCATACACGATTATATATATGTATATAGATTATATATAGATTATATGTATAGAGAATCTCCCAAGAACTGGGTATTCGATAAGATGTGTGCATTTCATTTCTAGAGTGATTCTGAACAGCAGGAAGGGACAGAACTCGTCTGATCTCAAACTGCTCCGAGCTGGAACTGACTTCTGTCATTTCTGTCGACCAGCTTGCAGATAACTACATCAGTACATCCTCAAACACAGCAGTTCTGGTCTTTAGTGAAAGCCAACAGATGAGAAAGAAAATGCTCTTGTAGTGTTTTTAGATCTGTGTGTGTTCAGCAGACTAATAAACACACTGTCTGTCGTTAATGTTAATCAAAGAACTTAAGAAATCACTGATCTTGACTGTATAACTTTAATCTAGGTTTTATTTATAAAAAGAAAACACGAATCAATTTCTGTACCTGAAATGTGTTTAGTCACATTTATTTATACTATTGCTAATTGATATGTTATATCTCTATTTGTCTAGTTGTTTTTGTTGTGGTATTTATGTTCTGCAGGCCCTGACCACAGTCCTGGACATGACGGCGGTGTGAGAAGGTGAAGCTGTACCTCGCACTGGTTGGTGAGTTTGGTGGAGGTTATGTCCAGCTGCTGGTACTGTTCTTTGAGTTTGGAGAACTCTGCCTCCAGACGCGTCTGCTCCAGCCGGGCCGTGTTCAGCTGACTCTTGAGGCTCTTATGATCTGTCTGCAGGAGCTCGTTGTCCTTCAGGAGCTGCTGGTGCGTGGAGCTCAGCCTGCGCACAGGAGAGACGCTCGTGAGAGACCGGCCTCAGTCAACAGAGACGCTCCTGGTCCTGACACTCACGTGTGGTGCTCCTCGCCGAGCCTCTGGTACTGTGCGGCCGTGTCCTGATGGCTCCTGCTGTCAGAGATCATCTTCTCTCGCTCTGCTGTGAGCTCTCTCTCCAGCTGCTCCAGCTCGGTCTTCTGCTTCAGCAGCTGATTGTATCTGCACGCACACACACACACACACACACACACACTTTCAGAAACACAGGTGTGGCTGTGGAGTGACGGGTGACTGCTGGCTGTGTTCAGGTCTGCACCTGTTCTCCAGACTGCGGTGCTGCAGCTCCAGGCTCTTGTGGCCGCTCTTCAGCTCTCCGTGTTTGCCGATCAGATCCTCGTACTCTGAGGCCTGTCTCTCGTGCAGAGCAGACAGCTTCTCGTGGTCGTGCAGCAGCAGATCGTAGACCGAGCGCAGCTCTTCCTTCTCTCGAATGGCCACGTCCCTCTCGCTCTCTGTGCCGGACTGCTGCGTCTGCAGCTGAGCATTTTGGGACATGAGAGCGGCGCTCTGAGAGTTCAGCGTTGAGTTCTCCACCTGCCAGCACATCATAAACTTGTTTAGCTCAAAGTGCGCTTCTGGTAAATGAGCACACCGCATCGACTAAAGAGTTGCAGATCGTTTTGTGCAACTCTCAGGGGCCTGAAAAGCTTTTACGACCAAACTCCTGTTACATTCAAGAGGAGAAATATCCACCATACCCTTTCTGTAAAGATGTGTTCACACCAAAAGCTAATTTAATTATTTGCTCGATTACATACAAAGTTATTGCAAAGATGAAAATTAGCGGAGGCGAAGTGAATGCCACAAACACGCTATATACGCATCAAATGCATCTTCTGTGAGTTCAAAAAATTCTACATAAGCAGAAAATTAGCATGATGTGTTTTCACACAAGCCAATTAGTGAAGAGCTTATTGACATGTCTGGTTGTAGGACGGAAGCGTCTGAGTTTACGTGGTTAGAAGAAATCTCTAGCATTAATTCTGATCAAACTTGTCTTGAGAAATGATGACCGCTTGACGTTCGTCGTAGGAGACGTCACACTGCAGGACTGTACACCAAACCTTCAGAGGTCAAATCTGACCGCGACGGCCATTCATCGGCTGTCTGTGAACATGTCAAACCAGCGATCAAAGACTACAGATTGAAGCCTAGGATTATAGGAATCTTTTAAGATTTTAAAAATTTGTCTCAGACAACCAAATTGTGACCAAAATCGCACAGTGTGAGCCGGGCTTTACAAGATGCAAATATTCGCTATGCGTAAAATGCACACAGCATTACAGCAGCGTTTGACTGGATAACTGTGCGAGGAGAGACTCTGACCTGTAGTTTGGCGTTCTGTGTTTGTAGCGTGGTGTTGTTCTCCTGTAGGGACGCGGTCTGTCTCTGAAGAGCCAGTATCTGTGCCTGGAGATTGCCGCTCTGAGACTCCAGCTGCTTCAGCTGCGTCCGGAGAGCCTGCTTCTCTGCTTGGAGAGTGGCGTTCTGGACAAACATCAGCCATGTGAACCGTGTTGCTAACATAAAGATGTTCTGACAGCGATGAGCCAGTACTCACGTTCCTCTCCACCTCTATGAGTCGGTCTTTGAGCTTCAGAAGCTCTCGCGTGGCCTCCTGACTCTCCTTCTCCCATTTGCTCTGTGTGTCCTCCCGTCCTCTCGCAGGCGAGCTCTGAGCCGAACACTCCTCCTCCTGACGCTGGCGCAGAGCCTCGTAGTTCTTCTTCACCTGCGGTGGACAAAACGAGGTTTAATAAACACACAATCTGCAGTCACGCAGCCACACAAAGCCTGACGCCCAACCGTTTTGAGCTCGTGCCGCAGCTGCTGGTTGAGGTTGGAGGACTCCTGCAGTCGGGCTTCTAGCGCAGCGATCTTCTCCACTTTGATCTCCAGAGAGGACTTCAGAGTGGACTCCAGCTTACACTCCAGAAGCTTAAACCTGACACAGAAGAAACACAGCGTCCTACAGGTGACATGATGACTCCTGCATTCGTCTAAATTCATGTTGGTGCAGCACTAGTTACTGAAGTGATGTTACAGTATGAACATTTCTTATCACGATTACAGTGACCAAAATGATCAATGTTCAAAAAGTACTGACACGTAAATTATTTCAAGTTTTATATTTAAAATGAACAAACAACACATAAAATTATCATTTGTTTGCATAAACACTAAAACAATATCATTACCAATGATTTCTGGATTTTAAATGAAAGCATGACTGACAACAGTTTATCGAATAGCATGTGGCAAATATTCAAATAAAGCTTTAAAAAAAGTGTCATAAAATGGTTAAGCTTACATTTCAGCCTTTCGATGAAAGGGTTAAGTCAAAATGATAATTGATTAATCAATGATTGTATGTATTTTATCTGCTCCGTGAATATCCAAATTATTTAAATGTGCAGAGCAGGGCTTGTAAATGAGGTCTGTGTTTTGTCCAGACTGAGTGTAATATACGTGTCTGACAGCAGGTGGCGCTGATGGAGCAGCAGACTTACAGCTGTTTCCCGTAAAGAACACTAGTTTATTAGGCATTACATAGAGCGAAGATGAAAACAAAAATCATTTCTGAAGACAGTCAGAATCGTCAGAGGTACAGTCATATATTAATTTTTAAGTTCCCTCATGGCTCTTTTAAAACCTCCCAGCTTTTCCGCCATGTTTTCACACGAAACTACTCTGTGTGCTGTGACCGTTCCTGAAAACTGTGCTTTACGCTGGACCGTATTTATTCATCCTCAGTTGTTAAAATCGCGGTAATCGAATATGGTTTTAATGATAATTAAAATATGAAATGGTAATGCTGACTGTGGGGAATTTTATCATGATTTATCATCAAACCGGTAATCTTTTCATCCCTAACTGCATGTGTGAATCACCTGTCATCAGAGCTCTCTTCATCCCCCAGAAGCCCCTCTTTATCGAGGCCGATCTTCTCAAGCTCATGGGTCAGCTTCTCCAGGTCATTGTTAATCTGCTGGGTCTTTAATTTCTCATTGACAAGCTCCTGCATCAGGAAACATCACTGTAAGAGTCAAGCAGGCAATCCACAGTCGAGCATGCATCAGCTAAACCGGTTTACCTCTCTCAGAGTGACCAGGGTCCTCTTGTCTATGGTTGCTTGTTTGACCAGTTCTTTATTGTCCTTCTCCAAGTCTTTGATGCGGCCACACGTGTCTTTGAGAGCGGTGAGCTCCTTGCCCAGCGTGCGGTTCTCCTTCTCGAGGTGAGAGATGCGCAGGTTGTCTTCATCGAGTCTGGAGTCTTTGATTTCAGCCTGCTGTCGCAGCCGCTTGTTCTCCTTCTCCAGCTGCTTCTTGTCCCTCTCCAGCTGGTTGTTCTCCTGCTCCAGGGCCATGTTCTCCTGCGCCAGCTGCTCCAGACCTTTGCTGGAGATCTTCAGCTCCTCCAGGCTCTGCTGCAGGCTCTGGTTCTCCATCTCCGTGTCCTGCAGTTCTCCCTCCAGCTGCTGAATCTTGCGGCTGCCGCTCTCCAGGGCTTTCTGGAGCCGCTGGTTCTCTGCGTCCAGGCTTTGGTAACTGACTTCCAAACGCTCGTTTTTTTTGGACGAAGCCTTCAGGAGCTCAAGACTCTTTTTGAGTTGGGTTCTCTCGCTCTCCAGCTCTTTGTTCTCCAGCTCCAGCTGAGCAGCCTTTGCTCCGGTGGACCGTAAAGACTCTACCATGCGCCGGAGCGCCAGGTTTTCTTCATCCAGCTGAGTGTTTTCCTTCTCCAGGACCTCCAGCTGATAGGAAACGTTCCTCAGACCGTCCGCCGCTTTCTTCAGTTTCCTGCTCTCTGCTTCCAGCTCAGCATTCTCCTTCTCCAGCACCTCCACCTTCCCACAGGTGATGGAGAGAGCAGCGAGACGCTTCTGCAGACTCTCCTTCTCTCGCTCCAGTCGATGGACCTCCATCTCCAGCTCCTCGGCTCTTTCTCCTTTCTCTTTATAGTGCTCCAGGTCATTGCGAAGTTGTTTGCGCTCAAACTCCATCTTGTTGAGCTTGCTGCTGGTCTCTTTGATGGACTCGTGCAGCACGCGGTTTTCTTTCTCGATGTCTTTGACGCGGGCCTCGGCGCTGACCTGAGAGCGCTGCCTGAGAGAGGCGATGGTCTGGTTCAGATGATCGTTCTCCTGCTCCAGACCTTTGACCTGCGTCACCACCAGACATAGTGTGTCAGGTAAGAGTTAAATAAACCTTTAACTCCTAGATCATTCATCTGATTTACAGGAAAATCCAATCAGATCATGCTCATCTTCCAGTCATGGAGTTCAAGATGATCAGCTAAACTGTTCTTGAATAACTTGCTAATGAATAAGATGAAGATGAAGCCTTGTTTTGTTGGACTCAGTGGCATGCTGAGTTAATCAATACCTAAATTTACCATCTCGGCCATGCTGAATTTTGTCATACAATACTGCATTTTATTATTGCATTAAAGCATCATTACAAAACTTGGTATGTGTCATCAGCACCACACCTCAAAGAAGGGCTGGGTTATTGTTTCAGATTTGATCGATTAATTCGAATTGAATGTTTTGCCATGAGTTTATTTTTTCTAAATCAAGTAATTAGAAATTACCAAACATTAGAATTAGACAGTGTGATAGTATGCTAATGATAACAATAAAGAGAAAAGACTGATACAACTGCATGTCAGAGCACGTGATCGAGTTCTGTTAACTTGAGCGTAGGGTTTTTAGCATGCCATTTCATGCAGGAGACACAAGCGCCACAGTCAAACACGTCCATGTTTACATACAAAAAACATGTTTGTGTCATGGAAAGCTGCTGTTACTTTACAGAAAATCTACAGTTAATAATAGTGTGCTGGTGATATTCCTCCAGTCATTTTGAATTACCTTGACGCTTGAGAATTGTTTTTAAATTATTTCCCCTTGTATGATTTCTGAACATATGAGTTCTGCTGGAGTGTGTCCAGTGTGTGTGTGTGTGTGTGTGTGTGTGTGTGTGTGTGTGTGTGTGTGTGTGTGTGAGAGCACCTGTCTGTCAGAGTTCTGCTGGAGTGTCTCCAGTGTGTGTGTGTGTCTGTGTGTGTGTGTGTGTGTGTGTGTGTGAGAGCACCTGTCTGTCAGAGTTCTGCTGGAGTGTCTCCAGTGTGTGTGTGTG
>NC_081768.1:32264432-32274432 GCF_963082965.1 Carassius carassius | reverse complement strand
CATTCCGTTTTTGAGAAACGATACAGTTTCGCCAAACAAAATATCAGGGTACTCACGTATATCGATATTTTCTTACACCCCTAATGAACACACACAATCAACAACCGCCATGGCATTCCCAGCATTCCCTTATGAACACACAAAATCAATTATCTCCACAACATTCCCAGCATTCCCTCGTGAACACACAATCAATAACCATCACAACATTCCCAGCATTCCCTAGTGAACACAAAATCAATAACCTCCACAACATTCCCAGTGTTCCCTCGTGAACACACACAATCAACAACCTTCACAACAATCCCAGCATTCCCTTGTGAACACACAAAATCAATAACCATCACAACATTCCCAGAATTCCCTCGTGAACACACACAATCAACAACCGCCATGGCATTCCCAGCATTCCCTTATGAACACACAAAATCAATTATCTCCACAACATTCCCAGCATTCCCTCGTGAACACACAATCAATAACCATCACAACATTCCCGGCATTCCCTAGTGAACACACACAATCAGCAACCTTCACAACATTCCCAGCATTCCCTAGTGAACACAAAATCAATAACCTCCACAACATTCCCAGTGTTCCCTCGTGAACACACACAATCAACAACCTTCACAACAATCCCAGCATTCCCTTGTGAACACACAAAATCAATAACCATCACAACATTCCCAGAATTCCCTCGTGAACACACACAATCAACAACCGCCATGGCATTCCCAGCATTCCCTCGTGAATACACACAATCAATAACCTTCACATCATTCCCAGCATTCCCTAGTGAACACACACAATCAATAACCTTCTCAAAATTCCCAGAATTTCCTCATGAACACACACAATCAATAACCTTCAGCACATTCCCAGCATTCCCTCGTGAATACACACAATCAATAACCTTCACATCATTCCCAGCATTCTCTAGTGAACACACACAATCAATAACCTTCTCAAAATTCCCAGAATTTCCTCATGAACACACACAAAAAATTAATAACCTTCAGCACATTCCCAGCATTCCATCCTGAACACACACAATCAACAACCTTAACAACATTCCCAGCATTCCCTTGTGAACACACAATCAACAACCTTCACAACATTCCCAGCATTCCCTAGTGAACACACAATCAATAACCTCCACAAGATTCCCAGCATTCCCTTGTGAACACACAAAATCAATAACCTCCACAACATTCCCAGAATTCCCTCGTGAACACACACAATCAACAACCGCCATGGCATTCCCAGCATTCCCTCGTGAATACACACAATCAATAACCTTCACATCATTCCCAGCATTCCCTAGTGAACACACACAATCAATAACCTTCTCAAAATTCCCAGAATTTCCTCATGAACACACACAATCAATAACCTTCAGCACATTCCCAGCATTCCCTCGTGAATACACACAATCAATAACCTTCACATCATTCCCAGCATTCTCTAGTGAACACACACAATCAATAACCTTCTCAAAATTCCCAGAATTTCCTCATGAACACACACAAAAAATTAATAACCTTCAGCACATTCCCAGCATTCCATCCTGAACACACACAATCAACAACCTTAACAACATTCCCAGCATTCCCTTGTGAACGCACACAATCAATTATATCCACGACATTCCCACCATTCCCTCGTGAGCACATACAATCAATAACCTCCATAACATTCCAAGAATTCCCTTGTAAACACATACAATCAACAACTGCTATAGCATTCCCAGCAATCCCTTGTGAACACACACAATCAATAATCTCCACGACATTCCCAGCATTCCCTCCTGAACACATGTAGTGATGTGAACGCACCTCCACTCTGGTCCTGTAGAACTCAATGTCATGGAGTTTCTCTTTGTAGCGTGTCACTTCACTCTCCAGTTTGTCCACCCTGACGGCCTTCTCTCGGAGCGCGTCCAGCTCATCCCGATACGCCCGCAGCGACCGCGCGTCACACAGCAACTGCAGGTTCTGACAAACACACAAACACAAATGTCTCAGCAAATGAGACCTTTATACGTCTTGACACCGGTGTCTTACTACAGTGAAGTTCAATTTTTGGATTAGACAAAAATAAAACATCTGCTTTTATTTGGACAGCCCAAAGAATATTTATCTATATCTATCTGCTCCATACACGTCAGCATGTCTGCCATCTAAAACTAGTCTACATTTCAGATGCTGCTCATCAGTCACAGTTAAAAAAACTATTTCTATTGGAAATGCCACAACACTGCAGCGTATGGCTGTAAGAACATCAGATATCTATGGTAGGGTTGTTTGATGATCAATCATATTTATCAGTGTTTTAACCAATATATATTTGATTTAATTAAAGAATTAACAGGCATCATAATGGTAAACTAAATGCAAGACTTCTAGATATAGATATTCATACGGGCTCTGGGAACAGGTTTGGAAAACTAAATTTAGATCCTGGTGTTCCACAGAATGAGGGTCTGTTGATGCCATGGATCAGACAGTGAAACAGCGGCGTCTGTAAAGACATGTGTGATGATCGGCTGAGCTATTACTGGCTGTGTAAAGCTGTGGCGTGTAAGTAGTTAAAGGAATTACTGTAGTCATTACACATCAGGACTTGCAATTAAGAGGACAGAGATTTAGTTAAGCTCAGTGTCACTGAGGAGTATGATGTAGAGACGCCTCACTTCCTGCTGCAGTCTCTTGACCTCGGTCTCCATGTGCTCCAGCTCCTGTCTGCAGTCCAGAAGCTGCTCGGTCTTCTCCTCTCTGAAACACACAGCCGTTCAAGCAGTTAGTCTGCAGAAGCGGGTTAATGATGGGCCGCTCTGAGCTTAATTCCTCAGGTATCACCTGAGCTTCAGTAACGTGCGCTGAGGTCAATGAAAGCTGTGATAATCCTACTGTACCACACTTTAGATGAGAAAAACCTCTACTCGAGAACTTTACTGGAGACCAGATGAGAGCGGTGACTACATTTGATAAACTGCACTGAAACTAAAAGAATCTTGTTTGTGATCAGTGGGGAGGAGGAAGTGAAGCTGTGCGATTCTTTTACCGCACACAGATTAAAATAGACTGTCCTCCTTTACCCTGCAGTGAAAGACACAAGAACAGAAGCTAGGTAGAGAGCCGTGGCCTCATTCTGGATGTGCAGAATCATCCTGAACACTTCCACAAGCATACAGGACAGTGTGTGTTTAAACCTCTCACCTCTCTTTGAGACTAGGGTTGGGAACCCAAAATCAATCCCAGTTCCAGAATCTGACACTTAAATAAAGTGAGTGAGTCACTGAATCATGCCAAGATTTTGATTACTGTCTAAATATTTATTCTTCTGAAATGTGAGAGAACTACAACCAACCTCCATTAATAAAAAATAAAATAAAAAACAGAAGTCTGAATTTATCCAGAACGCTGCAGCTCTATTCTGCACACAAACAGCTCTTAATCCAGTCCACATATTCCTGTAGCCGGCTGATTTTAGTTCAGTGTTTAGCAAAAAGAGACACAGAATAAATATGTTTGATATCTGAATATTTGATTTTATTTAACCATATTGAAATTGATAAGAATCGGAATTGATCAAATTCCAGCGATACCCGACTAATGATTATTCAGTTAGAGTAACAGTCTCCCTTTACAAATGTCCTGAGCATGTCAACGGTTATTAATCAAACTTCAGGACTGTTCCAGCTCATTTCTCAAGTTCTCCTGTGAGTTACAGCAGCACACAGAGAGAACAGAGATAGAGGAAGAGCGTACGCTTCACTGCGGTTATCTGATTATGTGTTATTAGATAGCATGGCTTTAGAAGTACAGATCCTTCATGTAAATGATTGACCAGGGCTTCTGTTAAAGACTTACCAGTATGTAAAGATAACACTCATAACATCATTTCCAGTCATAAACTGGCTGATGCTGAAGCTCAAGTAGACGTTTGTCTGAGAGAACGTCAGCAAACTAAGAGACACTGAGGGAAATAACTCCGACAGCTGCGTGTGAAGAGCTCTAGCAGCACAGACTAATGGCTGAACTCAATCAGATGGATTCCAGTAAGACTTCCTCTGGTCCTCAGCACATCCTCTAACAGGCACTGGACAGAGAGGAAGCAGAGTAATGACTGGTACTCACAGCTCCTGCCGCAGGCGTCTGATCCGGGCTTTAGCGTCGGCCAGCTCCACGGACAGATGCTGCACACTCTCAGTGCGTCTGATGCTGGGAGACTCTCCGGGTGAAGGAGCAGTGTGAAGAGAGACCAGCCCAGCGTCACGCTCCAGAGACAGAGACACCACCATCTGAACACACACACACATCAGACACATCAGACATCAGACACATCAGACACACACACACAAACACACATCAGACACACACATCAGACATCAGACACATCAGACACACACACACAAACACACATCAGACACACACATCAGACACACACATCAGACACACAGATCAGACACACACACACACAAACACACACATCAGACACACACATCAGACACACACATCAGACATCAGACACACACACACACACACAAACACACATCAGACACACACATCAGACACACACATCAGACACACAGATCAGACACACAGATCAGACACACACACACACACACACACACAAACACACATCAGACACACACATCAGACACACACATCAGACATCAGACACACACACACACACACACACAAACACACATCAGACACACAGATCAGACACACAGATCAGACACACACACACACACACACAAACACACATCAGACACACACATCAGACACACAGATCAGACACACAGATCAGACACAAACACACACACACAAACACACATCAGACACACACATCAGACACAGACACACACACACACACACACATCAGACACATCAGACACACACACACACACATCAGACACACACACACACACAGACACACACACACACATCAGACACACACACACACACACACATCAGACACACACACACACACATCACACACACACACACACACACACACACACACACACACCAGACACCAGACTCATCAGACACACATACACACACATCAGACACATCAGACACACACATCAGACACACACACACATCGGACACACACACACACACACACACATCAGACAAACACATCAGACACACACACACACACACACACACACACATCAGACAAACACATCAGACACACACACACCAGACATCAGGCACATCAGAAACATCAGACACACACACACACACACACACACATCAGACACATCAGACACACACACACACACCAGACATCAGGCACATCAGACACACGGCACACACATCAGAAACATCAGACACACACACACACACACACACATCAGACACACACACACATCAGACACACACATCAGACACATCAGACACACACACCAGACACACACACACACACACACACATCAGACACACACACACATCAGACACACACATCAGACACATCAGACACACACACCAGACACACACACACATCAGACATCAGGCACATCAGACACAGACACACATCAGAAACATCAGACACACACACACACACACACACACACACACACACACCAGACATCAGACACACACACACATCAGACACACACACACATCAGACACACACATCAGACACATCAGACACACACACACCAGACACACACATCAGACACACACACACATCAGACATCAGGCACATCAGACACAGACACACATCAGAAACATCAGACACACACACACACACACACACACACACCAGACATCAGACACACACACACATCAGACACACACACACATCAGACATCAGACACACACACACACACACACACATCAGACACACACACACATCAGACACACACACACACACACACATCAGACACACACACACACCAGACACACACACACACACACACACACCAGACACACACACACACACACACACACCAGACACACACACACACACACCAGACATCAGACACACACACACACACACACACACCAGACATCAGACACACACACACACACTCAGACACACACACACACACACATCAGAAACATCAGACACACACACACACACATCAGACACACACACACATCAGACACACACATCAGACACACACACACACCAGACACACACATCAGACATCAGGCACATCAGACACAGACACACATCAGAAACATCAGACACACACACACACACCAGACATCAGACACACACACACATCAGACACACACATCAGACACACACACATCAGTAACATCAGACACACACACACACACACACACACACACACACACCAGACACACACACACACACATCAGACACACACACACACCAGACATCAGACACACATACACACACCAGACACACACACACACATCAGACACACACACACACACACACACACCAGACATCAGACACACACACACACATCAGACACACACACACACACACATCAGACACACACACATCAGACAAACACACACACATCAGACACACACACACCAGACATCAGACACACACACACACACACACACACATCAGACACACACACACACATCAGACACACATACACACACCAGACACACACACACACACCCACACACACACACATCAGACACACACACACCAGACATCAGACACACATACACACACCAGACACACACACACACACACACATCAGACACACACACACACACACCAGACATCAGACACACACACACACACACACACACTCATCAGACACACACACATCAGACACACACAGCATCATGGGTATTTTAGGGGTGTGCAATATTGACAAAAAATGATATCTCAATATTTTGTGAGATTTCATTGCTAACGATAATCAGGTGATATTCTGAGTGTGTTACTGTGCTGGTATCTTAACGTGGACAGCTGACAGTTTTTGATGTTCTTCACGTTCTGTGTGGTGGTCAGCTCGCAGCAGAGATAGAAACTAATCTTTTCCAATTAGTTTCAAATTATTTTTACTTCTATAAAGGCATTTTTTCTAAAAGTGTCCATAATCTTTTGAGTCAAATTCTTCCATTCAATCAGTGAATTATGAAATCCTTATCAACTAAATTAATCTTTGCAGTGCAGAGGACACACAGAAGCTGCGTCTGTTTAACGCAGGACAGGGATGTTTTTAACCTGCAGTTACACGTGTGTTTAAACGGCCAGTAGGTGGCAGCAGGTCACTGTTAATAAGTGAGTCGTTGTGATTGAACCGAATCATTTAAACTGAATGAAACATCATCATGTTGCTCCGAGACCGAAAACAGTGCTGTGTTTCCAATTATTGTTGTTGTCAAAGGAGAGCAAAAAAATGCAATACGGTGTTTAAAACTCAAGTATCTTAATTACCTTCTTGTTTATTGAACGGTTTTTAAAAATCTATATCATATTTTTAATGATGGTAATTTTTGGAGAGACAAACGTCCCTCTTCATGTGAAACTGAGTAACTATATGAAGTGGTATTAATATATATCATCTAATGTGAATCTAACAATTAAAGCTCTTGACTCCACTGCTATTTCAGTTTTAGTAATTAAATCATTTGTATTGAATCACTACAGCCATTTTTACATTTGACTATTCGTTTTTCTTACTTGAATACTTTAGATGTAAAATAAAAATAAGTAACATTTGTTTCTTATATTTATATATATATTTTTTGCATATGTTCTTATTTATAATAGCAAAGATATGATAAAGATATATTGTGATTATTAATACAGTAATAATAATTAAGAAAAGAACTGGAGGAAAAGATGTAACCTTGCTCTGTGATTTAGCTGTGGACCCTGCAGAAACCTTTTAACTCGGCTGTAGCTCACTCAATTTAGCACTCAAAATACAAATCTAGAAATAAAAATGAAAATAACTTATTTTTGAAAATGTGCTCATTGTGGCTCATTTTGCCAGCACAGGTCTGTGTCAAATATCAGAAGTAACACAGGATTATTGGATTGCAGGCACACTACAAACACAGTTTAGTGATGTTTTCTTCAAGCATGGACTCTAAACAGCACTAAAGGACTCCAGACTCCAGAGCTGCTCATGAGAGTCGGGTCAAATAGAGTTACTGATCTGGTCAAACCAGCTTTATATAAAATATATTTTTATGTAAATGAAGTTGAATGTGTTTGATGCATGTTAGCCTGTGGTCAGAGAGTCACATGGTCATTCATTAGCAGCAGCGACAGTGTGTGTGTGTGTGTGTGTGTGTGTTACCTCGGCATGTTGGTCTCGCTCATCCACGAGGCGCTTGAGGTTAAAGGTCAGCTGTCTGAAGACGATGTCTTTATCGTGCGGGACAGACTCGCTCTCCTCTACACACTGAAGGTCAAACACGTTCTCCTGGTTATGAGTCACCTGCACACACACACAAACACACACAGAGAGAGGGTCAGAGGTCAGGGGTTGATGAGCTGCGCTCCTGAAGTCATGTGACACACACCTCCTGAATGTGAGCAGCGATGGCTGCCTGTGTGTCAAAGTCCAGCATCTGGATCCGGTCGATGTATTCCTCCTTCCTGTTACACTGAGACACACACACACACACAGAGAGAGAGATGAGCTACACACACTGTGTGTGAGAGTGTGTGAGTGTGTCAGAGAGAGAGTGAGTGAGAGTGTGTGAGAGTGTGTGTGAGTGTGTGTCACCTGTACAGCACAGCCCAGCAGCAGCAGCAGGATCTTCCTCATCTCCTCCAGTCCTTGCTCTGAAAACACACACATCCAGATCAACACACACACACACTCACAGACGAGCTCTTTAACCCTCACACACTGATGTATGAACTAACATCACAGCTAATGCAGGGCTCACACTGCGAGTGAGTAGAGCTCGACCGATGTATCGGTTTGTGCCGATTAATCGGCACCGATAGTTGATTGCTGGAACAATCGGTTATCGGTAAAAAATCATCCCGATAGTTTCCCGCGTTTCGTCCATTGCTGGAGCGGCTGAGAAGGCTCTGTGTTCATCATACAGTGTGAGAGCGACCTCTAGTGGCTGAATCAAACACACAGCACGTGCTGTGTGTTTAGACACGTGACGCTTCAGACAGAAAATCCTGCCACGCCTCAGAGCATCATTCACATAGTTTAACATTAAATTACATCATATTCACCCCGAATTGTTGTTAGTGTACATAATGAATTGTATATTGAGCATTTCCATCGAAACGTTTGTCTTTCTGTGGCTCTAATAAAGTCTGTATGCTTCATTTATAGAGCTATAATATAGATCGCTCTTTTTGTTTGCTCCGTCTTTTAAACACTGAACTTCAAACTTATCTTAGCCTCATTGTTCATTCTTGAAGTCAACTTATGTCCGTTTGGTGAATAAATAAACCGTTTTAGACCTCTGCTCGAGTTGAACGAAAAACACTTGAAGAACATCTCCAGAACTGCTCTAAGTCACTTCATGAGCATCTGACCATTGATTTGACATGCATCATATCACATCACAGAAGGGTAAAGGTATTCACTACAACCCGTCAAAATAAAAGTCTGTTTTTAAGTCTATTGTTCAGTAGAATGTACATAGCCTACTACTACTACTAAAATAAAACAAACATTATTTTTTAACGATGAGTCACACATCATTTCTTCCATGTTTGAATTTTAATAGTAAATCCCCTTTGTTTGCCAAAAAAGTTTGCTTAATTTTCAGTAATTACAAGATAAATGAAATTAATATTTTATGCCTTGATTTGATGTCAAAATTGTAAATACACAGAATTTCTGAGGGGAAAAAATCATTAGGCTTATTTAAGAAAAAAAGCTGTTTTATGCGTTCAAATAATTTTACATGCTAAAACAGAATTTGTTAACAATAAAAAATATGGTGATAAAAAAAATAAAACATTTCATAGGGCCCTAAAATTTTTATTAAATTGATGTGAAAATGTATAAGTTTCATGATTTTTATTAAAATGGAAAAACAGAATCCAGACAAATAAA
>NC_081768.1:32209432-32256932 GCF_963082965.1 Carassius carassius | reverse complement strand
AAATCACAATTACAATTTCAAGGGAATAATCGACAATGATGACTTTTGTCATAATCGTGTGGCCCTACATTCATTCTGCCAGCCAGAAGCTCACACTTTCCCGTCTACTGACATTTTTGCTTTTTATTTTTAGCAACGTAAATATATTTTTTTTATTGAAGGTGCAATAGGAGATCTTAAACATACCAGCATTAGCCGGATAGCACTGAAAGCTAACGTCACCGCTCAAAGCCACGCCCCCTGAACACATTTATGCTCACAGAGCAGAATACCAGAGACACCATTACTACAATAGACTTCATCAGTGGAGTAAACCCCTGCTCAGGGAGGAGGGAGCAGTGCACACGGTGTATCGACTGGAACACAGTTCATTCACGTAGCTCCAGTTGGTCATCTGAATCGGTCTGCTGGGTCATTCACCAGCGAGAAGACTTTAAAAGTACTACAATACCAGGAAGGAAGACCGGGTTGTTGATGTTAGTCTGCTATACTAGCTCTGTCTGCACAGCGTGTGTGTACACACTAATGATGTATTGTGTGTGTGTGAACAGTGTGTGCAGATACATACTCTGACAGACAGGGAGGAAACACATTTAAAACACTGAGCTTTGATTAGACGTACATTTCTTGGTCCTACGCCTTCCACAGAATATATAAATACATTTAGAGCACTTAATGATCGCTATCGGGAGGTGAAGAGACTTTCAACCAGTATAACCAAAAAAAAACAATCTTGAAGACAATCACCTATTGCACCTTTAATTAAATGTTACGTTTTTATTTAAGAGAATATTTTATCTTTACTAAAAGAAAAAATGAAATGGGAATTTAACTGCTCAGATTCATACTCTAAACACGGTCACTTAAATGACTTATTAAATGTGTAAAGTTCACATCAGACTCTGATAACTCAGGCATGCGATCAGCTGAAGACAAAAAAGCAGGAAAATCTGACCCCCCCCCCCCCACTCATTATTAAGAATAAATATTTGAGCACATTACAGGTTTAGCATATATTGTAATAATACATACTATTGTCCTGTAAAAATAAAAAGCAGCATTTCATGACCATAATAATATAATATGATATAATATAATCTGGTTAGTTTTCACTTAAGAAAACCAACGGCATTGTCACTGATGCTTTCTGAGATCTGTCAATCTAGCTTACAACAAACTGTCACACTACAATAAATACAAACAGTAATTTATTCCAAATCCACAGGAGAACAGGTCATCCAAGAGAGGTAACTTCCAACACAAGCTTCTCAGGACATCTACAACACCAGAAGAAGGTAAAACCAAGCACACTCCAACTAAAGTAAGGTTGTTAGTGAGGGGCAGACAGATGAGGATGATAAACAAGACACATGTGAACTAATCAAATCAAACGCAGTGACAAACTAGGTCACACAGAGCACATGGGGATGAAAACACAACAGACCGGCCTGGGGTGACACAAACTGACTTCATCCAGTGATGTCTTTCTCCAGGCATGTGCTGGTCTTCAGACTGAACCAGACGCCACCTGATTATAATATTACACCAACGTTAAATAGTAATGACTTTATGAATTTCTTCACTGATAAAATAGATAACATTAGAAATACAATAGCGAATGTAGATTCTACAGCGTCTAACACTTCAGTTTCATCCATCGCACCCAAAGATAAACTGCAGTGCTTTACATATATAGGACAGGAAGAGCTAAATAAACTTATCACTGTATCTAAACCAACAACATGTTTATTAGATCCTGTACCCACTAAATTACTAAAAGAGCTGTTACCTGTAGCCGAAGAACCGCTTCTCAATATCATTAACTCGTCGTTATCTTTAGGTAACATCCCAAAACCATTCAAGCTGGCGGTTATCAAGCCTCTTATTAAGAAACCAAAACTAGATCCTAGTGTACTGGCAAATCATAGGCCTATTAAAATCTTCCATTTATGTCTAAAATTTTAGAAAAAGTTGTGTCTGCTCAATTGAGCACCTTCCTGCATAAAAATGATCTGTATGAAGAATTTCAGTCAGGTTTTAGGCCCCACCATAGCACAGAAACTGCACTTGTTAAAATTACAAATGACCTGCTTCTTGCGTCAGATCAAGGCTGCATCTCATTTCTAGTCTTACTTGATCTTAGTGCTGCGTTCGACACCATAGATCATGACATACTCATAGATCGATTACAAAACTATACAGGTATTCAAGGGAAGGCTCTAAGATGGTTTAGATCCTACCTGTCCGATCGCTACCATTTTGTTTACTTAAATGGGGTGTCATCTCATTTATCATCAGTAAAATATGGAGTGCCACAAGGATCCGTCCTAGGTCCCCTTCTATTTTCAATATACATGTTGCCCCTTGGTAATATTATTAGAAAATACGGAATTAGCTTCCACTGTTATGCTGATGATACTCAGCTATATATTTCAACGAGACCAGATGAAACTTCCCAATTATCTAAGCTAACAGAGTGTGTTAAAAATGTAAAAGATTGGATGACAAATAATTTTCTCCAATTAAATTCGGATAAGACAGAGATATTAATTATTGGACCAAAAAACACCACACAGAATCTTGTAGTTTACAATCTGCAACTAGACGGATGTACTGTTACTTCCTCTACAGTCAGAAATCTGGGTGTTATATTAGACAGCAATTTGTCTTTTGAAAATCATATTTCCCATGTTACAAAAACTGCATTCTTCCATCTTAGAAACATTGCCAAGCTACGAAACATGTTATCTGTTTCTGATGCAGAAAAGCTAGTTCATGCTTTCATGACCTCTAGACTGGACTATTGTAACACACTTCTAGGTGGTTGTCCTGCTTCGTCAATAAACAAGCTACAGGTCGTCCAAAATGCAGCAGCTAGAGTCCTTACCAGGTCAAGAAAATATGATCATATTACCCCAATTTTACAGTCTCTGCACTGGCTACCTATTAAGTTCCGTATCAGTTACAAATTATCATTACTTACCTATAAGGCCCTAAATGGTGTGACGAGTCAGCTGCCTCCTCCCTGATTGTCACCGGCACCCCGTCCTAAATCGCCGCCCTTCACCAGGCTCACGACTGGAGTGTGTGTGTGTGAGAGGAGGGGCGCTGGACGAGTCAGGGCTGGCGACGTGTCATGGGGCACACCTGAAGGAAACGGAGCCTCATCACCGCTGCTGTTTAAAAGCCCAACGCGCCTCTCCTTGGGAGGCCGGTCTCTTCCTCATGCATGCACACTGGTGTCCTCGTGGGTCCAAAAAGGGTGCGTTGAGGGACTCCCGCGCCACCAGAGACGTGAGCTGCCGGACCCGCGATCCGGATGGGAACCGCACCCGTTTACACGGCCGTCGGGCCAGGATGCCAGGCCGTCCATCCCCTGCCAGCGCCGCGGCCAACGAGAGTGATGCGGCCGCTAGAGGAAGCCGCCGCCCCTCACGCCCCGGACCGAAAAGCGGACTCCGCCCCTTTCCTGGACCCTTCCTCCATGAACACTGCCCGAACCACACAAACCCCGCAGCACAACGAGGACACCAGATTCCCTGTTTATTTTGGACACTCTTCCCCTTTGGCCACTTTTATCCTGTTTTATTTGATTTCTGTTAATAAAAGCCTCTCCGAGGCCTGACGCCACGCCCAGTGTGTCTGTCGTGTTCTCCTCCCGTCACAATGGTTTAGCTCCTGCGTACCTAACTAGCCTTCTACCACGCTACAACCCATCACGCACCCTAAGGTCGCAAAACGCTGGACTTTTGGTAGTTCCTAGGATAGCAAAGTCCACTAAAGGAGGTAGAGCTTTCTCACATTTGGCTCCCAAACTCTGGAATAGCCTTCCTGATAATGTTCGGGGTTCAGACACACTCTCTCTGTTTAAATCTAGATTAAAAACGCATCTCTTTCGCCAAGCATTCGAATAATGCATCTCATAAATTGTCACTGCAGTTGCATCTGATCAAATGTGCATTTTTAATCTTTAGCTTGTGTTAAACTAATTTAACTCTGTTGGAACAGCAGCTATGCTAATGATGTCTCTATGTGTTTCTCTGTTTCTGCTGGATCTTCATCCCGTGGTAACTAGGATTTACACAAGCTCCAGTCTGGATCCAGAACACCTGAGAAGAGATGATGCTGACCCTCAGAGGACCCCAGATGATGCTAACCCTGAATCAACAACAGAACTAACAAATATTGCTACATGTGTGACTGCATCATATAATAACTGCTGTTAATAATGTTCATCGTCTGGTTGACTACGTCCTGTATTAATTTTTCTGAAAAATCCTGTCATACGCGCACAAACTGACAGTCACCACTTATAAGCTACTACTAAATACTGTATAAACGTAATTTTCGGTAAAGTTGCTTTGCAATGATTTGTATTGTAAAAAGCGCTATACAAATAAACTTGAATTGAACTGATGTGATGTGGTCAGGCCGTAATGACCGAGATCAACACAGTCTTCAGCAGAAGAGAAGGCCTTTCATACGAGAGCTGAGAATCAGGAACACAGCAGACACTGAGAGGACAGACGTCATGTGATCGACCAGGAGTGTGTGTGTGTGTGTGTGTGTGTGTGTGTGTGTGTGTGTGTACTGGTCTGACCTATATTAAATGTGCTCAGAGAGTAGTGCGTGTCCACTACATTATAGGGCTGCAGATATATGACATGTGATATTTAATGCTCATCTCGTCAGTAAAGCGGTTCTGTAATCAGCTGTAAATTTCACTGATGAGCTTCATCTGATTCATCACTGAACAACGGCTCTGTCTCACTAAACCAACACACTAAACAACATTTATGAAAGAGGGCCGTAGGTTTTCTGTGAGGCTTTCTGTGTTTGGAGTCAGGAGAGAGAGAGTATCATAAAAACCATGACGCCTGTGGAAAGTACTCCTAATGATAGGAACTACAGCGTGTGTGTGTGTGTGTGTGTGTGTGTGTGTGTGTGTGTGTGTGTGTGTGTGTGTGTGAGAGAGAGAGTGAGTGAGAGAGAGAGAGATGTTGTGGTTGTTCAATAATAAGCAACATTCACACTGACTGAAACAGCATATGGACAGCTGCGATCACACACACACACACACACACACTAATGTCATTAACAGCACTGCTCCATCAGTCAATACCCACACACACTGACACACAGCCCCGAGCACTAGTGACTAACCTACTTCTGACAGACTGCACACACGCACACACACGCGCGCACACACACACGCACGCACACACACACACGCGCGCACACAGGGGTTATTGACATGCTGAAGTACACACTGTGTGATGTGGACTAGCAGAAGCTGAATGCAGTAAAAATGACCCCAAATCCAATATACGAGGACAACAATCCCCTGTATGTGTCTCATATTTATATCGTATGATGGTTAAAAAAGATCAGCACAATTACAAAAAAAAATGCGGTTTTGATTTTCAAAATGTAACAGTTTTACATCAGTTTAATAAACAAGAATGTGTGTTACTATTCATGCATTTATAGCTCTGTTTTAGACGCAGTGTTGTCAAGATTGTCTGTTTTTGCTCTGAGAAGTGCAAGTGTTTGGTGGTCGAAGCTCTGTTCTGGGAGTGTGTGTGTGTGTGTGTGTGTGTGATGATCATGAAACTCTCTGCTCTACTACAGTAACTCGAGGTGCACGATCAGATCATCACATTACAGATCCTGTCTCTGAGGGGTCATCAACCCTTCATCAGCAGTCCTGATCATCACAACACAAGCAGTGTCACTGTGCTCATCATCAGTAAACAGTTTGATATTTCTCTGTGCCTCTGATCATGTGATCAGCAGCCCTCTCTGTGATTGGCTGTTCAACACTGCTCAGTGTCACTGTGAGCAGTGCTCGTAGAATTCTGATGAGTTCATCATGTGTTTGTGCTGTTCTTCACATCCACTGAATGAGCCGAGTGAAGCTGCACCTGCACAGAGCCCGAGCCGGCAACAATCACACGCCTGTGAGTGTGTGTGTGAGAGTGTGTGTGTGTGTGAGAGAGAGTGTGTGTGTGTGTGTGTGAGAGAGAGTGTGTGAGTGTGAGTGTGAGAGAGAGAGTGTGTGTGTGTGTGTGAGAGAGAGAGTGTGTGTGTGTGTGTGAGAGAGAGAGTGTGTGAGAGTGTGTGTGTGTGTGAGAGAGAGAGTGTGTGTGTGAGAGAGAGAGAGTGTGTGTGAGAGAGAGTGTGTGTGTGTGTGTGAGAGAGAGAGTGTGTGTGAGAGAGAGTGTGTGTGTGTGTGTGAGAGAGAGTGTGTGTGAGAGAGAGTGTGTGTGTGTGTGAGAGAGAGAGTGTGTGCGAGTGTGTGAGAGAGAGTGTGTGTGTGTGTGAGAGTGTGTGTGTGTGTGAGAGAGAGAGTGTGTGCGAGTGTGTGTGTGAGAGAGAGTGTGTGTGTGAGAGAGAGTGTGTGCGAGTGTGTGTGTGAGAGAGAGTGTGTGAGTGTGAGAGTGTGTGAGTGTGAGAGAGAGTGTGTGCGAGTGTGTGTGTGAGCCGAGTGAAGCTGCACCTGCACAGAGCCCGAGCCGGCAACAATCACACGCCTGTGAGTGTGTGTGTGAGAGTGTGTGTGTGTGTGTGTGTGTGTGAGAGAGAGAGAGTGTGTGTGTGTGTGTGTGTGTGTGTGAGAGAGAGTGTGTGAGTGTGAGTGTGTGTGTGAGAGTGTGTGTGTGTGTGAGAGAGAGAGTGTGTGCGAGTGTGTGTGTGAGAGAGAGTGTGTGCGAGTGTGTGTGTGAGAGAGAGTGTGTGTGTGTGTGTGAGAGAGAGTGTGTGTGTGTGTGTGAGAGAGAGTGTGTGTGTGTGTGTGTGTCTCTGTGTCAGTGTGAGAGAGAGTGTGTGAGTGTGAGAGAGAGTGTGTGTGTGTGAGAGAGAGTGTGTGTGTGTGTGTGTGTCTCTGTGTCAGTGTGAGTGAGTGTGTGTCAGGTGCAGCAGCTGAACACCCCCCCCCACAGATGCAGGTCATGTGATGCGTGAGGTTCACACAGGTCTAGGGTTGTGCGCTGGATGACAGTATTATGTATCAATGATAGTCAGAGATTATCACCTGTTGCTGATGCCTTTGACAATAGCAGGAATATTATTATTATTATAAGGTTTGTAACAATATCCAATTAACATTGTGGCTTATTTGTTCCATTATATTTCTTTTTCCATGTTTTTACAGTGTTGCATGTTACACTGTGTCCTAACTACACATGACTCGACAAGATTCCAGCGACAAACAGTTTGTGTCCACACCAGATCAATCAAATATCACAGCCAATCAGAAGTGTGTGTGGGCGGAGCCTCTCTGGAAGCACACTGCACTCGTTCACGAGTCAAGAACCGTTTCTGTCAGACGCGTCTGATTCGAGAACCGAGGAGCTGATGATACTGCGCATGTGTGATTCAGTGTGCAGCAGACCGACACACAGAGCGTCTGAACTGAACTGATTCTTTTGGTGATTGATTCTGAACTGATTCTGTGCTAATGTTATGAGCGCGGGTAAACCGAAGGCTTGAATCAAGGGCAATCATCGTCAATGACGCCATTACGTCGAGCGCAAAAGAACCGGTGAACCGTTTTCTTCAACCGGTTTATTGAATCGAACTGTCCGAAAGAACTACTGGTGATCCGAAAACCGACGCAACCGGTTCTTGACTCGTGAACGAGTCAGTTTTCTGTTCGTTATCCGTCTCGGCTCTGTGTTCATCTTCAGTTCTCTCTTCACAGCAGTTCAGTCAGTCACTGTTTGAGTAAATGAATTACTCCGGGATATTGGTTTGTTTGAACTCAGAGGGAGTGTCAGCCACATTAAACAAGTTAACAGCTTAAGTCATTTGTGGATTAATGCGTAATGGAGACACGAACCATTTAAAGGCCGTGTTGCAGGGTTAATTTTTTCAATGAATTTGTGCAATTTGCTTGTTGGTAATAAACATTTAAACTGTTATCCATTGTATTTTATGTTGTTGGGTATCACAAAACGGAATATAATACGAAAAAGTAGGTACTATCTTACAGCGGTCTCCTTTCCCCCACAATGCATTGCATTACGTCACCTTGGGGAGAGAATTTACCAAAGCCGCCTTGAGAGCATTGAGAGTGACTAGAGAGAGACGAGTAGTAGACGAGAGTATTCAGATAGCGCAGATTATAGATAAATACATAGATATATATATAGATAGATAGACTACATATATAGGTAGATAAACAGACAGATAGATAGAGAGATATCGACCAACAGCGACCCAAACGCACTCACTTCCCTACAGCACAAGCTTTTCAGCACAGTTTCCATGGGACAGCACCGCCCACACAAGCACCTGCCAAACACAGCGACACACACACGGCTACGTTTGCAACAACATTTCCACCGGAGGAAGAGATAAACGCTTAGAAACGTCCATATAGCTAGCATGATGCCTTCTATTTCTAGATGACAAAGACAACGTTTACCAGTTCTACGACACTATGACAAAGGTTACCGGTACTTATCTGAACTAACATCATGATCTCTGCCACTAGATATAAAGAAAACCTTGATTTTTCTCTCGGTGCTACTCAATGACAGTAAATATATGTATATATATATATATATGTGTGTGTGTGTCGTTATTGTGCACTGCTGCTCGTAGACTAGCTCCAGTGCTCATTGCTGCGATGCTAAACGATAGCAACTCACCAGGACGCTTCACCAACTCTCCACTCATTCTCCTCGGACCATGCATTTAATAAGCTTTGACGGACATCAGTTCTTGGCAATTCCTCATTTGCCCTCTCACGTCTGGCAGGTTCTTAATTACACGGCTGCGGGCCATCATACATGTTGGCTCTTGCCACCTCTTCCTCATCCCAGTTTTTATCGCAACGTAACATTGTCCTAAAACAGTTTTTTAAACGTTTACAACTTGCACAAACACTGCATCCGTAGGCAGTATTATCCGTAGGGGTATTATGCCATCGTTGTTTCGCGTGCTGTGTGACCTCGGAACTCGGAGTACATCGATCTAGAACGAGTTCACGGGTGGGAAGTCACGGGTTTGACTGCCGTTCCAGTGCACTTTCACAGGTTTAAGGTTGGAAAAACACGGGTTATGGGTTGCCTGGAACGCGGCATCATACTAGACTGAGGCTACCTTTCCTTCACTTCTCCCCAACGTGACGTCATCACCGAACTGTGTAAAAAAAAAACGTTAATACCAAAAACGTAAAAAACTGGTCTTTAAGACCATTTTTGAGACATTTTAAAAATGATATACATATCTTGAGTGATTTATGTACCCATTAATCGACAGTGGTGGTTAACCTGCAACATGGCCTTTAAAACGATTCAGTTTGATTTGGTGAACTGGTTCAAGAAGATCCGGTTACATCCAGTGATTCGTTCGTGAACCGGATATCAAAAACTGATTTGTTTTGAACTCTCTCACACAACAGACACGGAAGAGAAGACAATGCTGAATAAAGTCGTAGTTTTTGCTATTTTTGGACCAAAATGTATTTTCGATGCTTCAAAATATTCTAACTGAGCCTCTGATGTCACATGGACTACTTTGATGATGTTTTTCTGACCTTTCTGGACATGGACAGTAGACCGTACACACAGCTTCAATGGAGGGACTGAGAGCTCTCGGACTAAATCTAAAATATCTTAAACTGTGTTCTGAAGATAAACGGAGATCTCACGGGTTTGGAACGATATGAAGGTGAGTTATTAATTACATAAATTTCATTTTTCGGTGAACTAACCCTTTATATACAATTTCAGTCATATTAAAAGCATAAGGCAGCTTTTAGCCTTACGCTGTAGTCGGTTCACTTTCCAGAAAAGTAATTAAGTAAGTAAATTAGCATGATAATACCGTGTATTGGTGATCTCCTGGGCTCACGATATGAGGATATGAAAGTGCAGCAGATCTCCCAACACTAGCCTCGACTGTGAATATGAAGCAAGGGCTTGTGTTTTAAAGCGAGTGCCCTCGACGTATAACACCGCTTCACGTGTCCTGAGCGGTTAGCATGACCTGTGTCATAATGATCCGCTATGATGCTGGCAAAGCGCTGACCAATCAGAAGACAGAAACCATCCGGGCTGTGTTCCACTCCAGTCCAGACACACACTCACAATCTTCCCTAAACACTTCCCCTCGGGGGACTCCACGCTGACACCTGAAGTGTGTTCCACATCAAGGGGACGAGGGGAGTCTATATGGACCGACCCCTGACCCCCCGACTCTGACCGAGGGAGCTTCATTATACATTTCAGGCTGCTTCATAGACCACAATGCACTGCGATTATGGCATCACTGCAGATCGCGTTTAATTTATCCCCACCCCAAACAACTCTTTAATATATAAATGATTTAGTTCACATTTATAACAGCCCAGGCAGACCTATAAACAGAAGCCCCTTTCACACTGAACGCTGGTCCTGGGAAACTGCCCGAACATGGTTGCCTTCTGCGTGACACGTCCCAGATTGATTCTGGGACTGATCCCAGGTCGTGCACCTAGTGACATTGCCAGGTTCAGTCCCAGAACGAGCGCTGGGTGAACAAAAGCCAGATCTAATGTCGTAGTGATGATGTAAACCATAAACCAACTGTATAGTGATCAAGGGCTTAGAGCAGCGGTCCTCAATCCAGTCCTCGCCCCTGCTCTGCACATTCTGTGTGTTTCTCCTTGCTTCAGTTTGTATTTACAGAGGTATATGAGGTCACACTTGTCCATGTGTGAAGACGCTGCGCAGCGCTAATCTGTGAATCAATGTTCCGAAGTGAAGTAAACTTCACAGATAGTGAGGAACGAACTGATCTCTGCTTCAGCACAGTTTGCACGTATTTGTTTCATCGTGAATGTTGATCTGCTTCACACCTGGTAAAAGAGTCGCGTGATAACGTGCATCATCGACTTGGGATCAATCCCGGAATCAGTCCCAGAATCAATCCAGGGACGTGTTTGTGTTCACACAATGTTCCGGCTCCAGCGTGCTCTAGAGAGCCGTGTGAAATATCCAGAGCAGGGGTCATGAGGACTGGATTGGAGAAGCTCTGGTTCCACTGGTTCTGTCAGCAGTGGACACTCATACAACACAATCAGTGACCTACATCTGAGTAAAGCGGACTGAGAGAAGGCCATAAACACTGAACACAACCCCTTTATGACTCCAGAGCCAGCGGCCATCCTTCAATCTGATTGGCTGCTGGCCTCCGTCAGACATATTGAACTCTTGCATCCAAACCAATATGGCACTCATAATCACAAACACAGTCACGTGACCAGAGGCGGCCCAATCACAGCCCTGCTGACCGTGATATCAGTCAAATACAGCAGGCTTACTGTGATTCAGCGGGTTATATCCCGTATGTGTGACTATAAACACGAGAATCTGTCTGTACTCACATCTCCGTCATGATGTCGTTCAAATAAACCCCGTCCACCAGCGTCATGAACTCGGACAGAGGAGAGCCGTCGGAGCCGAGCGGAGAGACCGTCTTCACCTGCACACACACACACACACACACACACACACAGATGAAGCGCTGCAGAACATCGCGACGCGACGCGACGCGATGCGATCCGCGCGGCACCCACCCAGCACACCAGCGGAGACAGCAGAAAATCCTCCAACAAAGGCGAGATCGCCTCCTGCTCCATCGTGTCCGTGGATCGGGAATAAAGCGTGAGTGTGTGGAGATCTGAGTGTTTATGAAGCCGCTCTCATCCGTCCAGCCGCGGGAGACTCATGAGAAGGATCCTGCGCTTATTCTCCGCCGGAGACCGAGACCGAGACCGAGCCCTTCATCCCCAGCGAGAGCCGCTGTTCTCCGTTAGACTGCAGCGTGACGCGACGGAACAAAGCGCCGCCTGTACTTCAGCGAGCACACTACCGAGGGCACTGATTTACTGCTGCACTTCCGCCGCACAGCGGGTCAGACACCGCCTCCGAGCCCAGTGTGCACAAACACCGCCCAGCTATCACACATACACTAGATCCAGTATATAAACACCGCGTTCATTCAGAACACAGCGGGCTCAGCTTCTAGTACTAGTGTATCAGTGCGCCATTGAGAACACGCCCACTGTCTGGAAACATCACATCACACACTCCTGAGTGAGCAGCACACAGTGTTCGACACGCGCGCACACGCACACACACACACACAGCGCTGTGGAAGCAGTATGAACACGTGTGTTATATGACAAGAAGCATGTTATATTCACATCAGTGACGTCTCGCGCTCATAATCCAGTGTCTGCATACATATCAGTTTATTAGCTGTAGTTTAGTACCGGAATATAATTTTTGGTCCCAGTGTTGAGTTTTTAGGTATATGTCACAAATTATATATATATATATATATATACACACACACACACTCACCTAAAGGATTATTAGGAACACCATACTAATACTGTGTTTGACCCCCTTTCGCCTTCAGAACTGCCTTAATTCTATGTGGCATTGATCCAACAAGGTGCTGAAAGCATTCTTTAGAGATGTTGGCCCACATTAATAGGATAGCATCTTGCAATTGATGGAGATTTGTCGGCTGCACATCCATGATGTGATTCTCCCGTTCCAGCACATCCCAAAGATGCTCTATTGGGTTGAGATCTGGTGACTGTGGGGGCCATTTTAGTACAGTGAATTCATTGTCATGTTCAAGAAACCAATTTGAAATGATTCAAGCTTTGTGACATGGTGCATTATCCTGCTGGAAGTAGCCATCAGAGGATAAGTACATGGTGGTCATAAAGGGATGGACATCGTCAGAAACAATGCTCAGGTAGGCCATGGCATTTAAACGATGCCCAATTGGCACTAAGGGGCCTAAATGTGCCAAGAAAACTTCCTCCACACCATTACACCACCACCACCAGCCTGCACAGTGGTAACAAGGCATGATGGATCCATGTTCTCATTCTGTTTACGCCAAATTCTTACTCTACCATCTGAATGTCTCAACAGAAATCATCAGAGACTCATCAGACCAGGCAACATTTTTCCAGTCTTCAACTGTCCAATTTTGGTGAGCTCGTGCAAATTGTAGGCTCTTTTTCCCATTTGTAGTGGAGATTAGTGGTACACGGTGGGGTCTTCTGCTGTTGTAGCCCATCCGCCTCAAGGTTGTGCGTGTTGTGGCTTCACAAATGCTTTGCTGCATACCTCGGTTGTAACGAGTGGTTATTTCAGTCAAAGTTGCTCTTCTATCAGCTTGAACCAGTCGGCCCATTCTCCTCTGACCTCTAGCATCAACAAGGCATTTTCGCCCACAGGACTGCCGCATACTGGATGTTTTTTTTCCCCTTTTCACACCATTCTTTTTAAACCCTAGAAATGGTTGTGCGTGAAAATCCCAGTAACTGAGCAGATTGTGAAATACTCAGACCGGCCCGTCTGGCACCAACAACCATGCCACGCTCAAAATTACTTAAATCACCTTTCTTTCCCATTCTGACATTCAGTTTGGAGTTCAGGAGATTGTCTTGACCAGGACCACACCCCTAAATGCATTAAAGCAACTGCCATGTGATTGGTTGATCAGAAAATTGCATTAATGAAAAATTGAACAGCTGTTCCTAATAATCCTTTAGGTGAGTGTATATATATATATATATATATCTTTTGGTTTGACTGAATGGGAACAACATTTTTTTTTCTTCTCCTTTATGAAACAAACAAACAGTTGTAGAAGCAGTTTTATATTTATATGTCATAAACCTTATTTCTGTCATAAACAGTAAAGGGAGCGCTGGGATTCTGGTTTTCACCATCTCTGTTCTTTTGTTTTAAAGGTACTTGAGTTCCTCTTGAGGTCTCAATGTTTTCTGGCACTGCAGTATATCTACAGACGATATTAAAGTGAGCTTCTTTACTCAATGACTCGTATATCTTGGATTAATGGTTTTAATGGAGTGCCTGGTTTGTAGGCAGTGTAATGAACCAGGTGATGAAGATGAAGTGTTCTCCTTCTGTCTGCTGTTCTTCAGCGGTCTGTGGTCGAGCTGATGTGAGCTCATCATTTATCATCAGATTCTAGAAGAGATCATGTTGTCTGAACAGATCAGATAGGGTTACTTCTTCAGTCTTCTCGTGTCTAGCCACAGATCTGAGATGATGTCATGTCTGATCTATTTGTCAAGATATTGTAGATGAGATGCTAAGTGACAGTGCTGCTAGACCGCCTTCAGCTTTCTCTTTATTTTAACTTATTTTAGGGATCTTATTATTAATTACTGTATAGTTAGGGTTATGTAATTGTACATAATGTATTGTTATTATAAAAGTAAGTAACCTGTAAGAAGCAAACCTTAAAAATTGTTCTGAAATGCTTCTAATCTAGTTGTGTCATGTTTTGAGCTGGATCAGTCAGATAAACTCTTCTGTTAACCTCAGTTACCATGTCTATTATATCTAATGATGTATTCTATCAAAAGAAATAGAGTTATATCAGTTTATATCAGGACCAGAGGGATGAGGGCAAGTCATACCAGAGTAAAGAGTACATTACAAGTACTTACTCAAAGAGTACTCACCAAGAGAGACTTACACATGAGGAGGGTAGAAGCCATCAAGACTAACACAAGAGTGATGATACACGGGTGAACAGCACAGGACATGAAGCAAGGGCTGTTTATGATTAGAGATGAAACGAACCGAGCGAGCTAGTGTTTGAGCGTTCATATTCCAAGCATGAGTCCTGAACCTTCAGATCATCGAGAGAAACCAGCGGTGTATAGAGCTGCTCTGGGCCTGTGTGTGGCTCACTCCTGGAGAAACATGCTCCTCGTGGGACATCTGACACACAGCCGTGTTCCTCTGGTTCAGCAGCTGACCACAACAACAACTCACTTCCTGTGTGTGTGCGCTTTATAGTTTAAGATAAACCGTTTGTCAAGGCACTGTTAGAAGCCAGTCACTCACAGCTACTCATAAACACTATCATAGCTACCATATTGTTATGGTTTTAGATCGGTTTAACCTCCGATCGATCACAAAGCAAGAAGTCATGATGACTTAGATGATCCTAATCTTGATTATCAGTGATCAGTTCTGTCAGGATAACAGTTCAGAACAGTGCAGAAGAAATAGCAATGTACATTTAGAAAAGTCATCAAGTGTGATCGGTTACACTACTTTAAGAAAGTGACTGAAATAGTCACACTACTCATCACATTTTAAACAGACAGAGTAACTTGTGATCTGTTAAATTTGTACAGTGACCTTCCAGCAAGGACTCCAGGAAACAGGAAACAGGAAACGGGAGGATCTTGCCACATGGAAGAGGGCATGAGTGTTTGAGATGTGTGTGTGATCAGAAGTGTTCCTGGAGCGGGATGAGCTCAGATCCTCCGATGGTCAGTGTCCGTCCATCCTCCAGTACAGGGATCAGCTCCTGACCGCCTCATCCTCATCCTCATCCTCAGCTTCAGCACAGAGATGACTGAAGACGGCGTCTGTGTGTATTAACACTGGTCTAGTGAGAACTGTAGTAATTCAGTATTAGTTTAGTTATCAGTGAAAGTCGTTCTGTCGTGTTGTATGTCAGTAGAGCGTTATGAAGCTGGTCTAGGATCAGTTTCATGTGTGAGTGATGGAGTCAGCAGGTCTGAGAGAGCTGTGTGTGTGTGTGTGTTTAATCATCATCACCAGCAGCTCCAGCTCATCCACACACACACACACACACACACACGCACGCACACACACACACACACACACACGCACGCACGCACGCACACACACACACACGCACACGCACACGCACACACACACACACACTCAGCTATTCAGTGATCAGGAAACCTACAGCTGTGTGTGCAGTATCTACAGTGCTGTTATCCTCAAACTATTCGCTCAAAACCTCATCTAATAAAGTGTTATAATTAATGTTGTTTCAAATAATGTAATGAAAACTTTTTATTTAAGTTTTTAGCATTTTTAATTAGTTCAAAAATGTATGTATTATAAACGAACAACATGAACCACAGAAGGGGGAAACTTACTCGATTCGTTTCTTGACTTCATGAACTCATCCTTTAGAGAGGGCAACGTTTCAAGTCTTGACATGTTTGTGAACGGGCATTTGAGTTACATTTCAGATTGTTAACGAGGAGACAAACTAGCCACCTTACACAGAAAACTGCCATTTTAAATACAAAAGAATCAAATTTATTTGTGATTGAAGTAGATGAGATTCATTCTTATTACTTCATACTTCAGTACAAACCAAGGCTGAACTTGTAGATGGTTGTAGATGTTGTAAGAGTGATTTTATAATCTGTGTAGACTCGTGCAGAGCCAGAGAAGAAGCTCTGCTGCCTCTAGAGGTCAGAGTGAGAACAGCAGCTCTGTTCAACAGTGTAATACAAAATCTACAAAAATATGAACAACTTTTGAGGCAATGAGGCAAATGAACAATTCAATTTGAAATCCCTCCAGCATGAGCTAATTAAAGGTGAGTGATGTTACACCTTCCACAGTGTCTGGGGGTCATTCAGCAGGCGTTAACAGACTGATATGGTGTGTGTTTCCTCCCTGATGAGTGCAGGCAGCACTACACACGTGTGTGTGTCCCCTCAAACAGAGCCCTGACCCGTGGTCATCATCCTCCATCATGCTTCAGGTGAACACAAAATACTGAACAGCCGTGTTTAATTGCAGGACCAAATTTAATCTGAAAATTGTAAAAAATATCAAATTCATACAAATGCTGTTTAACGGAGGCGGTGCTAGTAGGAAAGTGTGCACAAATGAGGGGAAGAACTAAAAGCGTTTGTTTTTAATATTTAATCTAGCCGTCTGAAGGTTGGAGTCCGGTCAGCTTCGGTCTTCTCTGACCTTACATCAGTCCACAAATCACACAAATCAAAACATCGACTAATATTTAATGTGTTTAAAACCTTGAGCGCCTGAGCTGCAGACGTCTGATTCCACCAGCGTCCAGAAGAAGTCCACCGATGAGCCTGTGCTTCAGCAGCTCTTCAGCTCCGTCAGTGTGGCTAGTTCTGCTAGTCCTGCTAGCTTGCGCGGCCTCCCATCAGCCCCTGCGGTGACTGGCTCACTGGGGGCTTTACGAGCCCAGACGAGGTCTCTTGTGCGGCGCCTGCTCCTCGCCAGCGTCCTCCTCCTCATCCTCCTCGTCCTCATCGTCTGGGTAGTCCACGAGTCCAGTCTGCAGAGCACAGACAGCTTCAGAACACAACACACACACACACACACACACACGCTGTTCTTTCTCATCTGTTGGCGTTCACTAAAGACCAGAACTGCTGTGTTTGAGGATGTACTGATGTCAGAAATGACAGAAGTCAGTTCCAGCTCGGAGCAGCTTGAGATCAGACGAGTTCTGTCCCTTCCTGCTGTTCAGAATCACTCTAGATGCAAACGCAGAACTGAACGCGTGTCTTATTGAACACCCGGGTCTTGTGCATCTGTAGTCATGTGACGTACCCGGGCCGTCTGGCCTGAAGGTGGCGCTGCAGCTCTGCTGGAGGAGGTGGAGGGTGGAGGTCTGGAGCCGTTAGCGGTGTTAGCCGCTCCAGCCGAGTGACAGAAGCTGAACTTCCGCTTGGCCTGGTTCTCCTTGTCCTGACTCTCTTTCACTGAACCACAACACACACACACACACACACACACACACACACATCTTAGCAGAACTCAAGACTCTTTCTAGGCCTTCATTTGTGGAAGAGTGAATAAAGGAACCCTGCAGGATTCTGAGTGCACAAATACCTTTCTCGCTCTCCATGAACTTCCCGTAGTCGCTCTTGCACTTGTCCAGGCCGGTGTCCGGGACCTCGTCCTCCTCCTCATCCTCGTTCAGCCACGTGTCCTCGTCCTCCTCGAAGGAGCGTGTGTCCCTGCGGTACCTGTGAGAGATCACTGCTGGCTTTCACACATACTCCACCCGCAGCGCTCATGCTAGCACTAGTACACCAGTCGATTACTGGTCCATTAAAGCCTGACACAAACATGTAGTCATTTCACAATACTCTAGATCACTTCAAACAGCGGAACACAAGATGCACGCGTGGAAGCAGAGAAACACGGCTCTTGAAGAGCCACAGGACTGCGTGTAATAAAGCTGTTTCTGTCAGTGAGCTTTCATTTCAGTGTGTGTGACTTGAACTAGGGATGCACTGATGGGATCCAGACTGTGTAATCATGTGTGCGTGTGATCATCACCTGCTGAAGCCTCGGCTCTGACGCTCTTTCTCCTGCTCGTAGCGCTGCTTCAGGCCCTTGAAGGTCTGCACGTACTCGATGGACTCCAGCGCCGTGGTGAAGTTATCCACGATGTGTGCGGTCAGAGATTTGATGTCCTCCTGATAGCAGAAGCACAGCGGTCAGCAGATTGTTTCGGGATGTGTGATTAATCATCTGAGATTATGAGCACGGTTTTGTGTGTCCTGTCAGTGAACTACAGCTCGGTCTGAGAGCAGGTGATGGAGATTCACTACTGATCACAGAACCACTTCACTGACGAGAAGATCATCAGGTGATTAATTACACAGCCCTAGTTTCGTTTGATTTGATCAATTCTGATTCGATTCCCAGTATCAATTTCAATGTGGTGAAACAAAATGAAGTCAATCCTGATTCGGTTTAGGAAAGTGAGGCCACACTTAGGACCGCCGACACACACTATCCATGTTGGACTCGCTCGATCATGCCAACACTTCCGGTGGACGCTTCTTTGTTGGTGTTCAGAAGTTTCGTCTTCTTCCGGTCGGCGGACTAGGAATCGAAACTAGGAATCAAAATTTAACTTTTGAACCATTCCGGGAAAATCGCTAAGCTAGTCCAATCGTTCAACCGATACTCGATACCCAAGCCGAACCATGATGGTTTTTAATTACTTGAAATATCACTGGAAACACTTCGAAAAGGGAAATACGGTGGACTGCAACATGTGCAGGGCAAGTCTGTCATATTATAATGAGATTATTAGCTACTGTAAGGGAATCTTTGTTCGTCCGTGTTTTAGTGCATTTGTTAAGAGAAGAGCACATACACAACTAGCACAGTTACATTCACTTGTGCATTTACAGTCTTTTGTGAGATTGTGTTTATTTTATGCATATAAATCAGATTGTTCTCATATAGAATGTGTTTGGTTAAGTTATAGCCTATAGAGTGTTAACAGAGCGCTTCAGTTATAGTGAGAACACTGTTATAATAAACCGTTATGAATTCTTTCGGTTTGGTTTCCGTGTTTCAGCGCTTTGCTGCAGGAAGAGCCGAGAGCACATCCACAACAGAAGTTACACATTCAGATCAGCACATAGCTTAGTTCGAGTTCACATCTGCATTTGGTCCTTTCTATACAAGTAGTAATATTATATTGATGTTTTAGAAATGTCTGAATTTATGATGTGTTTCCCTGTGTTGAATAAGCTGGCAGCACTTCAGTTTACTGGTGTTCATTCAGCTCTACAGCTTCAACACGCAGCTTGTGCACAACAGCACGTGTGTCAGCGCGTTCAGAGCGTGTGCGCGACACATCTGATTATTCAGTGTTTGTAGCCCGGGTGGATTGCAGTATTGGAAAGAGTCTCCTTCCAGTGGATATCATACAAGCACCGTGCAAACTGTGTGCAAGCCAAACTTATGCTGGGGAACGTCTTTCACCATGACCGTGAAAGTTAAAACTGACCGCACTTTCGGCATCTGACGACGCATTAACAGTGTCTTCTCTCAGAGACGACGAGAGACCAATCTCTTAATATGTGCTATATATAACTGATTTCTTTAATGTTTCTCTTGTGGCCCGAACATAGTGAAAACAATCAGAAGAAACATTATTTGTGTTGAACAGACTGTTTTTCAAAGTTGGTGCATAAAACTGATGAAGTTTTACTGAAGTGTAACAATTCTATTTAGGCTATAGGCCTATAATTGATTGTAGGCTTTAATAAACCTGTTTAAAAAGACATTTTTAAAACATTTTCATTGAGTAGTCTAAGCTAACAGCCTAATGTTTTATTCTCCTCACATGTGTCAGTTCTGCGGTGATGCGATATGACTGTAATATTAATTTAATAATAAAAGTAACATAATAATAATAGCCAGAAAATAACAGGTCTACATTAATAGGAAATGCCAAATACTCTTAACAATGACAATATTGAATGATTTTGACAATATCTCTGGCTATAGTGCTTACATGCCGGACCGCTTCCAACACACTCCATCGTCTCATCACCTTATTATTATTATTATTATTTTTTACACACAAGTAATGTTGTCCATTAACTTCCATTATTTAAGCATTATTTTATTTATTTGTAAGGCTGCTTTATGTTTGATTTATGTTTAAGTGTTTCATGCCTTTTAATGATGAGACTTTTTTAGTAATCAGGCTCTCAAAAATGTAGATTTATCGACCAACATATCGGTTATCGGCTTCCATATTTAGAGAATTATCGGTATCAGCCAAAATGTTAATATGGGTGCACCCCTAGACAGGTGTGATTGAAGTGTTCAGGATGTGTCAGATTGAGAACTGGAGCTGATCCAGGCTTGGGTCAGAGGACACTCACCACTCTGATGAACTCAAACAGCTCGATGATGGCTGAGTTCAGCAGGTTGTATCTGGTGCCGTTGTCCAGCAGCGCGTTGATGACCGGCTCGAACAGGTTTCCTTTCACGATGTAGCGGTTGTAATACTCGTCCTTCAGGCCGATGATTCTCCTCATGAAGCGCAGCGCACCTGGACAATCACACAATCAACCTGCATTACAAACGCCTGATGAGTGCTGATCACTCGATCTAACACAAGGACAGCGCTTCCTGAAGACCACATCATCCCCGATCACTGTGCTTCACACGAGCGATGCACCCAATGTTAGGGGGGGAACCTAAATTATTCTGCTGAAAATAGCAAAAAATAGCTTTCGGCCAAAGAAGCAAGAAAGACATTTTTGGTGACATTCTCAAAAAGTGTACAATGGACCTGATAAACCAGATATAATGCAGCAAACACGTCTGCAGTGTGGAAGCATTTAAACCAGTCTGAGAAGAACCCAGACATCCTTACAATCTCCAACAGAGAGACAGTTTAGTGCTGCAGCTCATGTCTCTGATGAGAAGATGATGCTGCTTACTGTATGATGACTGAAATCACCAAAGAGCCTTAAACTATTAGTATAGAAACAGCAGAACGTTGTGTTTCCTAACACAAGCACGAATAGCATGTATTCTGATCTGCTCGTTAGCCAGGGTTCAGAAAACCTGCCCTGAAACTCAACTGTGTCACTAGGAATTTTTACAAGGCATGGATGTGACGATGTGACGTGCGACAAACATCTTCCCAAATTCGTAATGAAACTCATATATAAATCTGCCGTTGTCAACAGAGAGTTAGATTAAAATGTTCTTTGATCTTTCAAGCCGTTTTATGGCACTCAGCTGGTGTTGAACTGCATCAGTCCAAAAGAGGTTTAATAAAAATCACCCATCCATAAAAATAGAAGTGTCTCACACATGGCTCTGTGTTTTTGTAAGAAGAATATCCATATTCAGATGTAATAATCACTTGAATGCATCTAGCTCTCACAGTTGTACACAGAAGCAGTTCTGGGTGGATGAGTATGGGGTCATGGTTGCACATGCACCGGTGAGTGTCGTGAAATCAACGTTTGTTATCAGGAGCAAAGGAAGCAAAGTTTCCTTACTTTAGCAAAAGAAAACCAGTCTCCTCTAGGCTTATATCAATATCCTCTCACATTCTTCTTTACAAGTCCTCATTTCGTACTTCTAATGAGTGACCGATGTCTTGATCTCTCTGCTGTGTCACTTCTGAGCGCCGCATGCATACATACATGGTTCTCCAGAACTGCTTCTGTGTACAGCTGTGAGCACAAGAGGATGTAGATCTCCTCTCGGACTGTGTCTGTCTGTCATCCTCCGTTCAGCATTCAGACTGTGTGACGTTCAGATACTACAGTGCAGACGATGACACTCCTCAAGAGCGCAGTACAACTGAGGTTTAAAACCATTCAAAGAAAAGGCTCAAACTACTGCACAGGTATAATACACTATGCATTAATCTCTCTGCACTTCTAGGCAGCTGTGACTCCATGTTGTCTCAAGCTCATCATCGGATCGGTATCAGTATCGGCTGATACTCAGAATGGTATTGTATCGGAACGGTTCTGAACACAATGGTACTGGTGCATCCCTAGTAACATGTAATGTATTTCTGTGATGCTCCGCTGTATTTTCAGCATCATTCCTCCAGTCTTCTGTGTCACATGATCTTCAGAAATCATCTGCTGTCAGTGTGTGATGTGTTTGGGCTGGGAAGTGTAATCAGTGTGCAGATCTAGTGAGGACACTCACAGAGCGCCAGGAAGCTGTGTCTGGAGTTCATGAGCGTCAGCACCCTCCTCAGCAGGTCTCTGGTCATGATGTAGCTCTTGATGTGGTACGAGTGATGCTCCACACAGAAGGTCAGCAGCTCCAGTATCAGAGCCAGCAGCTGAGCCGTCTGGAAGTTATCTGACACACAGACACATACAATTAGATTCAGAAACCTCTACGAGTGCATCGCACACGCCTCGGGTCTCAGATACTTTACAATTAATGTGCTTTTTCTAAATGGACCAGATAAGACCCAAATTCTTGTAAACTGTCCCAGGTGCAGATTTGTATGTTCGTGCTAATTTCACTTTTGAGAAACGCACGTAGAAGAGGAACATACCGTTTCTCTTACGAGAGTTCTCTCGTACTGCGTCTTAGCTAAGACGCTACGGGAAAAGTCTCT
This sequence comes from Carassius carassius, assembly GCF_963082965.1. Classification (NCBI taxonomy): domain Eukaryota; kingdom Metazoa; phylum Chordata; class Actinopteri; order Cypriniformes; family Cyprinidae; genus Carassius; species Carassius carassius. The sequence goes on along the minus strand of NC_081768.1, from coordinate 32,234,189 downwards.
TTTCACGAAATACTGAAGCAAAAAATTATCCTTAATTTTGAATTTTTGTAAAGCGCATTTGCAGCAGTACACAGCCATAGGCGAGATGGCTCGCTCGCTCATTGGCTGCTCTGCGGCAAGTGCACAGCCTATCGAGCGCAGGCTGATGCAATATCAGACCAATAAGGGCGCTTCGCGCCCTTCATGCCACTTCCCGCCGAAACAGGTGTGGCCCAACCCTATAAAAGGAGCTCGAAAAGGCTGACTCGCCTGATTTTTCAACTCTTCAGCGAAGCTCATGCATCACTGGATCACGGAGGAAGCAAGCGCCGTCTGAGAAGCATCTCAGCGGGACGAGCCACTTCTGAAACTGCTGGCCTTCGCCGCCTTTTACTGCCGTTCCTGCTGCGCTGTCCGGCGCACATATCCTTTCAATTATGTTATATCCAGCTGTTCTTTATGCGTGTGTGTGTGTTCGCCCTGCGACACACACTCGTAAAAGAGCTTGCGTCTTTTTTAAGATGCCTTCCTGCGGCTCGTCAGAGCCCCACTCAGCGAGGGAGACCGTCACTTCATCTGTGTCTCCTGCCTGGGTGAAGATCATGCAGCGCTCGCGCTCGCTGACGGCGGATGCCCCCACTGCGAGCTGTTGCCATGGTGACTCTGAGGACTCGCTTGGCCTTTTCTCTGAGCCTGCATTCTCCGCTGCGCTGAGGCGCCGCACTCTGCTAGCTTCGGGCAGTGAGGGCTGGGCGAGCTCCGAGGATCTCGCGCCTTCTGCTCAGAAGCCCAGCAAACGAGCTGACATCGAGAAGGAGCCGAGGCGAGTGCTCACGCTGGCCGCGACGAGTCTCGGCGTTGAGTGGTCTGCACCAGCGCCCCCCCTCTCGTTCCCGGCTGGATGGTAGTTTCCTTTCGGATGAGCGTACTTCTCAAAGCCCGCCTCATTTCTTCCTGAGCTTCACAAAGAGGTGGCAAAGGCTTGGAACGCTCCATATTCAGCGCAAACTCGTTCGTCTGTCTCACTAGCATTCTCCACACTGGATGATGCTAAAAACAGGAACTACCAGTCACTTCCGCCGGTGGAACAGGCGATAGCGACGCACCTTTGTCCGCCCTCTGCTGGACGGCGGACGAAAGCGGTATTGTCATCTAAAGCCTGCTGCATGACGTCACCTCTGCTTGCGCGAATCTTCTGCTGCTGAGCAGGCTGCGTCTGCACTGCACACGATGACTGCTTCATCGAAGCGCTGGTGTACGAGTTCCGCTGTGGCCGAGCTCTCACCCAAGCGCGTCGCTGTTTCAGTTCCAGGAATTGTTACTGTCTCAGCGTTTTCTGCAACGCGCAAGCCTGCACAGTTGCCCGCTTGCCTGCACACAAAAGCCGTTATCACAACAGCTTCAGCAACGCAGCTCGAGACCGCCATTCTCGCTCTACCGGCCGTCGCCCTGCGCCGCAGGGACCGCGGCAGAGGATTACGGTGAGGCCGGGAGCCCCGAAGCCATCCTAGGAAAGCGCCGGTGTACGAGTCGCCGCGGCCGAACTCTCACCTAAGCGCACCGCTGTTTCAGTTCCAGGGATTGTGACTGTTTCAGCGTCTTTTGCAATGCGCAAGCCTGTACGGTGGCCCGCTTGTGCCTGCACAAAAAAAAAAAAAAAAAAAAACAGATATTTCCAGAAAAAGGTGTAATTTCTGGTGTCCCGGCCACGGCCGATGGTGCTATAAAGGTAGTGACGATGCCCGCTGCTCAGTGCCCATCTCCACATATAAGCACAGCCCTTCACACAGGGCTCGCGCCCATAAAAGCGACTCAAGTCGTTCGCGCGCACTGCATAGTAAGCGTGCCTACTCCTCAGTGCCCACAATCACTATGTCACACGCGTCATGTGGTTTCTGTAAAAACGAAACCCGTGCATGTTCGTCCGGCTACGGCCGATGGTGCTATAAATGTAGTGACGGTGCCCATTCCTCAGTGCCCATCTCCACATGTAGGCACAGCCCTGCACACAGGGCTCGCGCCTATAAGATCGACTCAGATCTGTTGCGCGCTCCACATAGTAAACGTGCCCACTCCTCAGTGCCCACAAACACTATGTCACATACGGCGCGTGGTTTCTGTAGAAACGAAACCCGTGCATGTACGCTCTGCCCAGGCAGACAGCGAGTCGAAAGCAGTAAATGTGCACACTTGCAGCCCACAGTTACTCGCAGACATCACGAGTCCCACGGGACCCGCTCAGCCCTCCCTCAATCGGTTAAGCGCCGGGACGGGGTCGAGGAGGAGCGATCTACCCGCTGTGATCAGCGCGCTCCCCACCTCAAATGCCACAGGCGTAACGCCCATGTTACAGCACACCGAAGCGCCGCCGTTGCCCAGTCAACAGAGCGCGCTTCGCATCTAGCCCTAAGCCATTCATGCAGATGCATGGTCAGCGCGTCCAGGGGTTTCGGATTGGGTGCTAGGCATTATAAGGAGAGGCTACTCGCTACAGTTTTTTCGACGCCCTCCACGCTTTTTAGCGCGCATCGAAACCACGGTCAAAACAGAACTAGCACACATACTTCGGGCCGAAATATCAAAACTGTTGAGCAAAGGGGCTGTAGAGCCTGTGTCTCAAGCTCAAAGCGAGGGGGGGCTGTACAGCAGATACTTTCTAGTCCCCAAGAGAGACGGGGGTCTCTCGACTGTCCACCTTTTTGGAAGAACCAACCATGGTTCCCAGATTTGATGCGGTTAGCAGACATCACCCCGTGGCCAGTGCCGTTGAGGAGGGACCTCCTCTCGCAGGCCAGGGGCTCGATTTGGCACCCTCAAGCGGAGTTGTGGTCCCTCCATGTGTGGGCGCTCAACGGTTACCCGCTGATCTCTCAGTGGGAGTGCTAAATACCATCACCCAGGCTAGAGCTCCGTCGACACGACGGCTGTATGCCTCGAAGTGGTCGGTGTTCTCCAGCTGGTGCACAGCTCGGGGATGTTCACCCCTTAGTTGTGAGGTGACGGAGGTTCTCTCCTTCCTGCAAGAGCTGTTGGATAAGGGCAGAGCCCCATCCACACTCAAAGTTTATGTGGCGGCCATCGCAGCGTTTTCTGAAACAGCGCTCGGTCAGTCAATAGGAAGGAACGATTTGGTCATCCGCTTCCTTAGAGGAGCTAGGAGGCTGAATCCTCCCAGACCTCCATCAGTCCCTATATGGGACCTCGCGGCGGTTTTGGAGGCCATGAAGGGTCCCCCTTTTGAGCCTATCCAATCGATTAGCCTCCAGCATCTGTCGTTCAATACGGTATTCTTGTTGGCTCTCGCTTCAGTGAAGCGTGTGGGTGACCTGCACGCGCTCTCTGTGAGCCCGACGTGCTTGGAGTTTGGGCCTAATGACTCAAGGGTCATACTCAAACCTACGCATGGTTATGTGCCAAAGTCCCTCAACACGCCGTTTCGGGCTCAGGTTATTGCCCTGTCTGCCCTGTCAGTGTCAGGAGAGGATGGAGACTCGAGTCTTCTTTGCCCTGTTAGGGTTTTAAGAGCTTATGTGTCTCGCTCCGCTGTTTTTTGACAGACTGAGCAGCCGTTTGTCTCGTTCAGTGGATGTTCCAAGGGAATGGCTGTTTCGAGACAGAGCCTATCCAGATGGATAGTTGACGCCATAGCGTTAGCTTTACGCTTCCAGGGGCCTTCAGTGCCCACTGGGCGTCAGAGCACACTCCACGAGGGGCGTCGCCTCGTCGTGGGCGTGGTCTACTGGGATCTCCTTGCAGGATATATGTATGGCGGCAGGTTGGGCCTCGCCGTCTACATTTATCAGGTTCTATAACCTGGAGGTTCCCGCCTTGCAAGCAAGGCTGCTGTCGGTATAGTCGAATCAGGGCCCTGAGGGGAATTCTGAGTTCGTGAGTGTTATGCACTGCCGACGGTTATATGGGCAGTATTGCGTAAGACCCGCATTGCCACATTGGTCAGGCCTTGCCTCGACTGCGTGATGTTGTATTGCCGCATCTACGGATGCTGCTAGATATGGGACGGAGGGCTTCCCCCCCTCTCCTGTCCTGGACTCTCTGTGAGTCCCTCGGGTGACTGTGCACTGTAAATCCTGGGCGTTGCTTCAGGTTTATTGGTGTGTGATCCCTGCGCGCACGGCGTTTTACATGGGGTTCCCGTAGCGTCTTAGCTAAGACGCAGTACGAGAGAACTCTCGTAAGAGAACGTACTCGGTTACTAAAGTAACCTTGGTTCTCTCTAGAAGAGGGAACGAGTACTGCGTTCTCGGCCGTGCGTACGATTCACTCTGGTTCGCTTCGGCGATGAAATAAATCAGGTGAGTCAGCCTTTTCGAGCTCCTTTTATAGGGTTGGGCCACACCCGTTTCGGCGTATTGGTCTGATATTGCATCAGCCTGCGCTCGATAGGCTGTGCGCAGAGCAGCCAATGAGCGAGGGAGCCGTCTCGCCTATGGCTGTGTACTGCTGCAAATGCAAATGCGCTTTACAAAAATTCAAAATTAAGGATAATTTTTTGCTTCAGTATTTCGTGAAAAGACTTTTCCCGTAGCGTCTTAGCTACGATTTTTCGGACTACAAGTCGCACTGAAGTATAAGTCGCATCAGTCCAAAAATAAGTCATGACGAGGAAAAAAAACCATAGTCGCACTGGACTATAAGTCGCATTTATTTAGAACCAAGAGAAAACATTACTGTCTACAGCAGGCTATTTAGTTTAATAAAACAACAAGGTATAGACCTGTTCTGTAGGAAAGGTAACCTTAAATGACTTCTGTTGTGATCTGGTGATATAGAGAAAATAACATTAAAATGAACTTCTATTTGTGGTCTGATTCTGAGATTTCCCAGATGCATCGTGACTCTGAGAGTATGTTTTAACAGCAGATGTGTGTGTGTGACTTCACCTCGGCTCGGAACGCGTTTGTGACACCAGATTAATGTAAACACAGCCCACTGTGATTCATTTCAACCTTTTAGAATCCTATGAATGATTATTTTAGGTTCAAGCGTGAGTAATGATCCGGAGACGAGCCGAGTTCAGCTGTTTCTAAAGCACACTCAGAATGGACTGGAGGAAGAATGGCCATGCATTCAGAGAACCTCAGAATCAGTGTGGAATCATTCCTTGATTCGCCACGCATCGGTTTATTTCATCAGGGTCTGTCTGTGTGTAGGTGTAAACACAGTGTATAGAGCAGCGGGGTACCTGGACACACAGGGTTAACTCTAGCCGCTCCCTCGCTCAGATCTGTGGACAGACAGACAGACAGAGGAGGTGTTGACATGTGCCTCACAGACGCTGACCGATGCAGCCGAGCAGGCGTGTGTCTCACCTGGGTCCTCCTCGGCCGTGTTAGCCAGCAGCGGAGCCGTCAGCACGTGCATACAGTACTTGTAGAAGAAGCTGAGGAACTCGCTCTTCTCTGCCTTCTGTCCACACACACACACACACACACACACACAGAGACAGAAGTGAGTGAGGTGCTCTTAGGCGTGAGTGAGCGGGTCAGGAGTGAAGTGTGCACTCACGCTGGCCGGAGCGAGCATGTTCTCAGGGTCGATGAGGGTCCTCAGGAGCCCCATCAGCTGCACTGCACCGCCCAGCTCCGGGTCCGAGTCACAGATCATCTGCTTGATCACCACGTTAATCAGCAGCACGTCCTGAACACAGCAGCAGAGCACACTGAAACACACGCTCTTCATCTCACACAGAATGAGCTGGGCAGGTTAGTGTGTGATGATACTCACGTCGTCGGCCTGCTGCGGCTCCTGCATGACGAACTCACGCACCATAGACGGACTGAACTCCACCAGGTAAGAGAAGATGTCTGTGGCCGCAGCCTTCACCTGCACGTCCTCCATGCCCTTCACACACACACACACACACACACACCTCCTGATCACCTGACAGAAACCATTCTCCCCATGAGAACAGCTAGTCTTCTGGGATGATAACTAGAACTTATTATGGCCATGGTTTTACATCACAGAATCACAGTGTTATAGACCGTGATAAGACAATGTCAATCAGCATTGCAAACATTAACATACTTACCTTACAAAAAATAGCAAAGATTGCTCGAACACGAAGAAACCATATATTTTGTGCAATCGTATGTTTATTGTCTTCAAGTTTCCTCAGTTAAAGTGTCTCTTTCTGAGTTTTATTCAGTGATGACTGGATATCTTGGTCTATATTAGAGTTGTTATTCTGTGATGCATGTGTGTAGTCTCCTCTGGAGAATTAAACACTCGTGACAGGACGTGCGTACTGCTCTCAACACCCAGAATGGGGAAAAATAGGAAAGATGACACTTTTCTCTAAAGGAACAGGATTCCCTGAATTCTCATCATTAATATCGTTAATCACAATAAACAGCAGAAATGATTGTGATGTATTTAAAGCCCATACTCACCATAACGATCTCCAGCGCTGGTAAGATGCCCAGATTGGCCAGCGTTTTGAAGAAGGCGTCTCTGTTCTGAGGCTGCAGCGTTTGTGAGAAAGCACAGAACTCCTTGAAGAAGTTCACCTGCAGACGTAGAGAGGACAGCATGAACCCCTGCTGTGTGTGTGTGTGTGTGTGTGTGTGTGTGTGTGATGTACCAGCTCTCTCCTCTTGCTGTCCTCTGTAGCTTCATCTGTGAGCTGAGCGAACACCTCCGTCAGGAACTTCTCATCCTCCTGAGACAGACACACACACACAGCGTTACACACCTCTCTCATCTCATCTCCACACCTTCTCATGTTCGAGCTTCCCAACCAGAAGCACGGACCCTTTTTTTAACATGTTTAAATTTCCCAAAGAACTGTGCAGGGTTTGGTCTGAAAAGGACAGCTTTCTCATTTATAAACCGTCCTGAATCTCATGTGTTGAGATGAATCAGGGGAAGTTGTGTTGTGAAATCAGCATCGGGAGTTATATTGCATTGTGAGTTGAGTGAACCGTTACATCACTAGAAATACTTCATCTGAAAATTAATCTATTAAAATTGAATGAACAGTTGAATTTTTTTTTTTTTTTAAATATAGCAACTTTTACTCAATCATTATTTAATCAGTATTAATTGAGTGATGTAGCACTGCTGAAACTTCATAAGCATTAATAACGTATTATTGGATTATCTAATGCACTCTCTCTTCTGATTGGTCAATACAGCGCTACAGGTGTGCTAAAACCCACAGTACATAACAGCTGATCATCATTACTGATATCTACATTAATAACAGAATAAAATTCAATATGAATAGCACACTTCTGCCACAATACCACGGTGCAGTTGTTACTACAGTAAATTCATGCAGTAATGTGGTTTGACCAGTGTGGCGCTGTAGCTCAAGAGTGTAATTCAGTCCTCCTGGATACATTCCAAGAGAAGAAGACACAGCACTCCAGCGCAAACACAGCTGAACCCGAAGCTGCTGAGCCGTGTTTGGATCAATATGTGAATATATGCTGCACATTCCTCTCAATAACAAAGTAAACAACAAAAACTGACAGCGGTGAGAAAGCAGCAGTTAAGAAAGCACTGCACTGATTACAGTGATCAAAGCTTGCTCTAGCTCAGAACCACACTTGAGCAGACACGCTCACTGTCATGATAGGACTTCAGTGTGAGGAAACCCTGAAACACATCTCCTGAGATGTTAACACACATGAACAGGTTGCACATCAGTGAACACAACAACAGCACTCATTATTTCTATAACCAAGGGAAAAGTGGTTACTTTTTTCATTTTGCTGAGCCTTTTTGTTCTTTGGGTTTAAAAAGAAAAGTTGAACCGACATTAAGAAAAATTAGGTATATATATATATATATGTTAACGTACAGTGTCTGCCTTGAGCTTTTCTCAGTATTATTCATGAGAATGAACTCTTATGATCCAATCACTGCGCTCTATTATGCACGAGGTCGTCTTACAGCAGACAATTCAAAATTTAATTCAAGTTTATGAACATATTTCATATTCTCTCATGCTCCGAACATGAACCAGCACCGTTCTGTGATCAGCAGTAAATCTCCATCAAATGCATTCACTACACAAAGCGCTGGTTCAGTGGCACTTAGGCGATATCACATTCATAATCGCAGATGAATCGCATTCGATTGAACGTGATATTGTATAGCTTGTCAGTGAACTACGGCTCTGTGTAATGAAAGCTGCTCGGTCTGAGCGCAGGTGATGGAGATTCACTACTGATCACAGAACCACTTCACTGACGAGAAGATCATCACCTGTGATTAATTACACAGCCCTGCACACAACTGACGCACCTGCAGCATGCTGACGATCTCCACTTTATTGAAGAAGATGAAGGAGGACAGCGTGGACAGGAAGTTGTCCTCGAAGACGGACTGCGTGGGCAGGATGATGTCCTGGATGTACTGCACGCGGTAGGTCTGGTGAATCTTCTGCCGCAGCTCTGAGTCTGTGATGGGGATCACCTCTCTGAAGCGGGCCGTCTGCGTCAGGAACTCACGGTGGCTCTTGGGCTGCAGCAGCGCCGGCTCGTACTCCAGACAGCCCACCACATCCATGATGCAGTCGTCAGAGAACATCACCTCGAACAGCGTGGCCTTGTTGAGGAAGAGCAGGCCGCGCACGATCTGGTAGAGCTGCTGCAGGCCCTGGCGGTCGCCCGCCTCCTCGCTCGCCCGGAACAGCTGCAGCAGCTTCCTGATGTATCCTGAGCTGAGCAGAGCGAGCGCCAGCCTCTCACGGCGGACGGGCGATGGCAGCACAGACGTCACCAGCTCGGCCAGCTCCTCCAGACGCTCCGGCTCACAGGGGGGCAGCTCCAGCAGCTGAGCGCTCTCCGGCGTGTCCTCGAACCGCTCCTCCTCAGACTCATCCACGGGGTCCTGTGTGATCTCCACAGACGGGTCCTTGCCCTGCACCTGCACACACACACACACACGAGTCCGGTCAGCATCCTCCGGTCCATTACTGAAGACCCTGAACATCACACACGCACACACACACCTGACAGATCTTCTCCCAGATCTCATCACAGCCTGCTTTCTCCTGGAAGCTCAGAGCCAGGTCACAGTTCTCCGCCTCGGACCAGACGATGAGTGTGTCCTGAGGAGACCAGCACACACACACTAACATCATTCACACACACATCCTCTACGTGTCCCTGCAGCACAGAAGCAGTCATCAGGAGCACAGGGATATTTGTAGAAACAGACCATACATTTTACTTTTATGACAAAAATCATTAGGATATTAAGTAAAGATCATGTTCCATGAAGATATTTAGTACATTTCCTACTGTAAATATATCAAAACTTATTTTTTTATTAGTAATATGCATTGCTAAGAACTTTATTTGAAAAACTTTAAAGATGATCAATCAGATCAAATCAGATTCCAGATTTTCAAATAGTTGCATCTCAGACAAATATTGTCCTCCTCACAAACCACACATCAGTGGAGAGATGATTTATTCAGCTTTCAGACAGTTATGACTGGTTTTGTGCTCCAGGGTCACGTGTGAGCTGGACGATGACGTCACTGAATTCAACGATGCACTGAGTTTAACTGAAATTGAGTGTTTACTGTCCTTGTGCAGGACTACAGTGTCGTGAGCGCGCTTCTGCAGGACTACAGACAGTGTCGTGAGCGCGCTGCGGACGCACCTGCTGCTTCTGGTACGCGGTGTCGGGGCTGATCCGGGACTCCAGCAGCAGAGAGCCTGCAGAAAACACAACACACTTCATCAGACGCGCGGCGCGATGCGACGCGACGGAGGGAGCTCCGACAGACCTTTCTTACCGTCAGCCTCTCCGGTGACCGTCAGCGAGTCCGCCTCCGAGCAGCACACATGCCCGGTGCCCCTGTCCTCCCACTGCCGCTCCTCGTTCAGCGTGTACACTTTCACCCGCCGCCGGGTGTCGCTCATCCTCCCGCACGAACCAGAACCAGCACCAGCACCGAACCAGCACCGCAGTTCTGACGCACCGAGCGGAGCTAACGTTAGCACTGCCTCGCCTCAGAGCCGCTCATCCTAGCCCTGACTAACTCAGTCCACACAACACGAGCCGGAGCCGGGGCCTGGGCCTCGGAGAGACAAGAGTTTATAAGACAACACTAACGTTACACCGAAACCTGACGCTAGCTCCTATCAGTCATTTTAATCGCAGGAAAGCAGTTAATGAGCCCCCAGAACGAGCCGAGCCTCACACGGTCCCGAGCAGCACGAGCCTCGGGTGTTTAAGGTCTTCAGGTCTCGTTATAGCTCAGATTAGCGCGGAACGGCTCGAGTGTTTACGCTACTGTTCTCCGATCGCCGCCATCTTGTGTCTTTCACTGCATCAGCGCTGCTCTGATGCGCGGGGTTTCCGCGCAGGGGCTGCTACGGCGGCCGCGCAGGACTCCGCCGTTACCATAGTTACCGCGAACCGCTCCCGGATGATCATTTTCGCGGGGATTTGAGAGAGAAGCCCGTTTGTTCTGACTCTGATCCCAGCAGTGTCTAAACCAACACGACCATGGCTCTGGACACGGAACAGGTTACAGATGAGGAGATTACCTAGCTACAGTGTAATACGTAGTGTAACTATTTCAATTACTTTATTAACATTCGATTACTTTTTGAATAATTTTCTAAACTTATAATGAATGTAAGCGTTAATCCTTTTCAAACACTTAAAGCAACCTACAGTACTTTCAGACTTTACAATAATTTGAATTAAGATTATAATAATTCAGCTCTTCTTCAAGATCATTCTGAGGTTGATTTAGAATAATAAGATGTAGTTTAGTAGCTATGATAGGGTTTATGAAATCAAATCTTTGAGAAGCTATGAGACATTGGCATCTAACAATGCCTTGGAAAACTGTTCATCTTAAACAGGAAACAAGAGTTATGGAAACACTGCGGTTCCCTGCAGGTTATGAAACACATCAATTCAAAATATTCAGATGTACCTAACATATTCTTATGTAACTGATTTAACTACACATTTTCCCCAGTAACTGTAACAGATTAAACTTAATTTTGTAATAAAATTACGTAATTTAGTTACATGTACTGGGGACCATGTTTTTTATATAACCACGGTGAAGGGTCATCAAGACCAGCCAATCGTCCAAATACTTCACTAAGTGTATTCCCCTCGCTCTCAGTGGGGAAAGGGTCCACACATTTCGTAAATGTACGCGGTGCCAGTGCTAGCCCAAACGGCATCTCCTTGAACTGATACGCTATGCCTTCAAACGCAAATCTCAGAAAGCGTTAGGGACATCGCCTCGTCAAGTTCATGGTCATCCCCCACCGCACCGAACAAATAATCAGCGTTAACGCCAGGTCCAGACACCTTTCTCCAAAGGGAACAATGGTTCATTTGTGGTTACAGAGGTTTTATTTGTACTAAAACAATGGTTAATATTCATAAGGGAATATCCAGATATCAGAGTACTATTATTATTTGACTGTAGTAACTGTACTATAGAGCACAACAGTGAGGTCCAATATTTAATTATAATGTCCTTTAAAGACAGATACTGTGCAGTAATAATGTACGATATGATGATACACGTTTCCGTATGCGTCACAGGCAACGTTAGGTCTGATTTCAGCTCATTTTTTTAATATAAATATACATTTTTAATTGTACTTGCCAGATTGTAAGGACACAACCCATAAACATGAGGATGATCAGCACAGAATCCCATGATGCTTTGCAAAGAACACCGTCAGTTGCTTTTGTCAATTTCTCTTTTCTACAAAATCTGCATGACTATGAACACATTCACACTGGTTCTGTGTAACGCAAAAGCTCAAGCTGTTTCAGTGAGGACAATGTATGTAATAATAGCATTTATTATAAAAGACAGGGTGAGGTGCTCTATGAGTCGGGGCTCTGCTCTCCGGACGCTCCTATAGAGATGCTGTGTCTGTCGCTCAGACTCCTCACCGCCGCCGCCGCTGGAGACTGCAGCACCTTACGAGACAGCCTCATCCTGCCGTCTGTGGGGTCACGGCCGAAGTACTTGACCTGAGAGAACAGAACACACTCATGAAGACCCCTGCAGAGCTCGGAGAGCACACACTGCGGCGGCTTCCACTGCACCTGGATCTGCTGGCCGACCTCCAGTCCCAGAGCGCTGGGGTGCTTGATCTGGAACACACACACACACACACAAGAGCTTCAGAACCAGAGCGGAGCGGGGTCAGAGGTCAGGAGGACAGGTGCTCACCCGCTTGTGGTCCAGCTGGGAGTTGTGCAGGAGCACAGCGCTCATGTTGGGATAGAGCTTCACCATCACACCGATGTCCCTGGAACACACACTCACATTAACACTATCTGACATCACACACCAGTCACTGCACTGCTCACACACACCACTCAATAAGTCTTCAGGAGAACAACAGTTTTTGGTGCCATACAAATTTCATAATTCTTGTCACCTGTGTCAATTTAAAAAAAGCAAATACTAAATTAAGTAAACAGTCAGCGATTAAGAATAAGAAACTAATTACAAGCGACAGGCCAAAAATACTACAGTAGACCAAATAAGATATGCTACATACATTGTATAAATCTATAAAAACACTGCATGTTCTTCACTGTGTAACTTAAACACAGAGTCAAGTATTTGTAAAGTACTTTTCAAGTGTCTGTACTTCATCAGTGTTTTTCTTTAGAAAACTTTACTTCACAACATGCCAAAGCATTATATTGTACATTTACTGCACTACGTTTCATGTTAAATATTGTTTAATATTAAATTAGAAAAGTGCACTCAGGTAAAAGTAATTAAAAGTTTTACTTTAAAGTACTACATATTAAAGTTTCTTGAGTATTAAATGTAACAACAACAACAACAACAAAAAAACACTTATTTATTAAATGTAGTGCAGTAAAAAGAACAACATTATGCTTTGGAATGGAATGAAGTAAAAGAAAAACAGTCTAAAAAGTACAGACACTTTTTAATGTACTTCAGTAAAGTCCTAACACTACGGTCAGCCTCTGATTTAATATATATTTCTTCTTATTAAAGTTACAAAAGTGCTTTAGTCAAAAGCAGTGAGAGGTTTTCATAAACATGAGTGACAGACAGCAGGAATATTAGACTGCTGTCACTCTAAGAGCTGCCCAACTCGGTTCAATACTCCCTCGCTCTATGAGCAGTATATAGCCAAATGAGTTATCTTTCATTGCAGATCACATTTTAACATCTTAAAATCACTTGTTTTTCAACTGCAATACATTAAAATAAATGCAAATTATAGTTTTTTTTTGACCACATAGTACAGTGTGTCACTGCAACAGAGATTATTTCTTTAGAGACGACTTTTTTCTTCAGTAGAACGGTTAAGAAGATATTAAGCTGAAATGGTGCTCCTTGGTGATTCATACACAGCTGACCAGGAACTCAAAATGAATTCCCATGGCTCCTGATGATATACTGAGGGCTTATGAAGTGAGGTCTTTATTATTAGTGTTTTATTACTGTAATTATAAGTATGTTTGCACTATGTCTGAACTTTCTGTACTGGAAGCTCCTGACACCAAGACAAACTCCATGTGTGTGTGAACCCTTGGTAATAAAGCTCTTTCTGATTGTGATTATGTTAATTAACTAGTGAACTGAAACACTTCATTAAATCAAACTGTTGGTAATAACCATTTTGTTGAAAAATAATAGCATTTCCCAATTCGCCTGAAGCTCTGGATCACAGGTAATAATGTTGTAAATAATGTTTGGTTTCTTAAACAGACTGATCGTATTGCTTCATAAAACTTCAATAAAAAAAAAACCTTTTAGACTTTCCATCGGTTAATTTACTAACTGCTTGATTTCTTAAAAAAAAAAAAAAAGAAAAAAAAAACTAGCTTGCTCTATTGTATCTGTTTTCTTTTTATTTATTATATGATTAAAAAGCCCTTGCTATGTATTCTGTGTTAAGCTAACTGAGACTAGTTATAGCACTTGTGTATCATTGCTCTTTTGTTGATTTTGATTGCTTCTATTGTCCTCATTTGTAAAAAGCATCTGCTTAATAATTAAATGTAATGTAAGAGCCACGAGTATTGATTTTGTGTTGCCTTTTTTTATTCTCAAAGACAGGTAGCTGCTAGTGATGTCCGATTCGTGAACGAATCGTTCAATTTAACCGGTTCTTCTTAGTGAACCGGTTGAACCAGTTCACCAAATTGAACTGAATCATTTGAAACGGTTCGCGTCTCTAATAAGCATTAATCCACAAATTACTTAAGCTGTTAACTTTTTTAACGTGACTGACACTCCCTCTGAGTCAGAATAAACCAATATCCCGGAGTAATGCATGCACTCAAACAGTACACTGACTGAACTGCTGTGAAGAGAGAACTGAAGATTAAGATGAACACCGAGCCGAGCCAGATAACGAACGAACACGCCCTCTGCTGGAGCAGTTCTCGAGTCAAGAACCGGTTGCATCAGTTTTCGGATCACCAGTACACTGAACCGAAAACTGTTTCTTTCGGACGCGTCCAATTCGAGAACCGAGGAGCTGATGATAATGCACATGCGTGATTCAGCGTGAAGCCGACTGACACACAGAGCGTCTGAACCGAACTGATTCTTTTGGTGATTGATTCTGAACTGATTCTGTGCTAATGTTATGAGCGCGGGTAAACCGAGGGGTTGAATGAAGGGCAATCTGGCGAAACGTAAGTTCATTTAATAACAAATACATCGCAATGGATTATGTATAGTAAGTGGATCATGGTTTCTGCGCTGATGACACCTAATTTATTTATTTTATATCTTCAAGACTTAAATCCTCTTATGCACATTATTGCTGTTACTGTATTTTGGTGCATTGTTGCAAAACTTAATTGTAAACATTTCATGATTATGAGGTTTTTAACTGACTAAAGTTATGCTTACTGACTTAATATATTTGAATGTTTGATAAACGTGACGCCATTACGCCATCACTAATGACGTCATTACGTCGAACGTAAAAGAACCGGTGAACCGGTTTTTTCAACCGGTTTATTGAATCGAACCGTCCGTAAGAACTGGTTCGCGGAAAAGAATCGAACTTTCCATCACTAGTAGCTGCTGACTTGATTCTATGGATAACCAAGGAAAACGGTTTCAGCTAAAAAGCTTTTTTCTTAGGACTCTGCATCTCGGATGACCTGAGAGCCAGTTTATTAGCGCTATCTGAAGGATGAGGTGTGGAGATGTGTGGTGTTGGCTAGACTCCACCTGATCTCTGTGATGGTGGCTGTATACACGGCTCCGAACTCCAGCTGTTGCTCCTGCTGCAAAACAGAAGACAGGCGTTAGAGTCTGACCCCGCCGAGACTCCATCGGAGTCCGACCCCGAGACTCCATCGGGGTCCGACCCCGAGACTCCATCGGGGTCCGACCACGAGACTCCATCGGGGTCTGACCCCGAGTCTCCATCGGGGTCTGACCCCGAGTCTCCATCCGGGTCTGACCCCGAGACTCCATCCGGGTCTGACCCCGAGACTCCATCCGAGTCTTACCCCGAGACTCCATCGGTGTCTGACCCCGAGACCCCGAGACTCCATCGGGGTCAGACCCCCCCGAGACTCCATCGGAGTCAGACCCCCCCCCGAGACTCCATCGGAGTCTGACCCCGAGACTCCATCGGAGTCTGACCCCGAGACCCCATCTGAGTCTGACCCCCCCTGGGACTCCATCAGAGTCTGACCCCCCTGAGACTCCATCAGAGTTTGACCCCCCTGAGACTCCATCAGAGTTTGACCCCGAGACTCCATCGGAGTCTGACCCCGAGACTCCATCGGAGTCTGACCCCGAGACTCCATCGGAGTCAGACCCCCCCTGAGACTTCATCAGAGTCTGACCCCGAGACTCCATCGGAGTCTGACCCCGAGACTCCATCGGAGTCTGACCCCCCGAGACTCCAACGGAGTCTGACCCCGAGACCCCATCTGAGTCTGACCCCCCCTGGGACTCCATCTGAGTCTGACCCCGAGACTCCATCGGAGTCTGACCCCGAGACTCCATCGGAGTCAGACCCCCCCTGAGACTTCATCAGAGTCTGACCCCGAGACTCCATCGGAGTCTGACCCCGAGACTCCATCGGAGTCAGACCCCCCCTGAGACTTCATCGGAGTCTGACCCCGAGACTCCATCGGAGTCAGACCCCCCCTGGGACTCCATCAGAGTCTGACCCCGAGACCCCATCTGAGTCTGACCCCCCCTGGGACTCCATCTGAGTCTGACCCCCCCTGGGACTCCATCAGAGTCTGACCCCCCCTGAGACTTCATCAGAGTCTGACCCCGAGACTCCATCGGAGTCTGACCCCGAGACTCCATCGGAGTCTGATCCCGAGTCTCCATCGGAGTCTGATCCCGAGTCTCCATCGGAGTCAGACCCCCCGAGACTCCATCGGAGTCTGACCCCGAGACCCCATCAGAGTCTGACCCCCCCTGAGACTCCATCGGAGTCTGACCCCGAGACCCCATCAGAGTCTGACCCCCCCTGAGACCCCATCAGAGTCTGACCCCCCCTGAGACTCCATCAGAGTCTGACCCCGAGACTCCATCGGAGTCAGACCCCCCCTGAGACTCCATCAGAGTCTGACCCCGAGACTCCATCAGAGTCAGACCCCAAGACTCCATCGGAGTCTGACCCCGAGACCCCATCAGAGTCTGATCATCACACTCACATCATCTCTGCAGACGGATCGGATCCACTCCTGCGCTTCACTCATGGCCCCGGGTGTCGGAGCAAACACAGAGAACGTCTCCTCGTCCACCTGAGAGATGGTCACACCTGCCAGAGAGCAAGAGCAGAGCTTCATCACACACACACACTGACTCACACACACACACACCCACACTGACTCTCACACACACACACACACACACAGACCTGTCTGAGCCTGCAGTCTGCGCAGATTGAATCCTCCTGGACCCACGAACAGAGCTCTTCTAGATAGAGGCACTTTGATGTTCTCTGTGGAGACGAGTTCAGGTCAGGATCAGAAAAACAAGACTGCAGCAGAAACCACACGAGGAGGAACTCATCATACCAACGAGCGGGCCGTTCTCTTTCCTGGAGCTCCTGGCTTTAGAGATGACCTTGTTCATGATGCCTAAAATCTCCCGTTTGGCCACTGAAAGGAAACAGCAAGCGTCAGGTCACACACTCGTGGTGCAGGTCAGGAGATGCTCGAGGAGTGACCAGTACCTGTGGCCTGCTGTATGGCCTCCATCACGATCTTCAGAGGAAGCCCCTGGACTTTAACATCAGCCTGTGGGAGACATCAACATCTCACCATATAAGAACAGCACTACTGGATATTTATTGACAAAGACAAATGAAGAATTTCGTACATTTTAAAGTTAAATTATTCTATCTAGTGCACTTTGAGTTCAAAATGAAGAGCTGAAAGCCATGTGTCTTTAGGAAGACTTAAGTCAGAAGTCAGTGAATTTTATTTGTGATCAACAGTCTCAGTCTAAATCACACTCACACTGGGGTCTGAGGAAGACAAACTAATCAGAATAGAATAATAATAACTACAATGGTAGTGATAGCCATGGGTTGTAAAACAACTGCACTGTAAAATAAATGAAAACAAATATTTCATAGGTATTTTATTTTTTCTTCACACTACAGCAGGGAAATCACAATACTTCTACACTTTAGAGAGATATTGTGAATGTGGACTGCGTTTAAACCACTAGCTGACTGCAATTCATACTGCACTTTTATTTAGAAGTTAAAACTACAAATCTAGTGAACTGTGAACAGAACTGTTGTTTGGTGTGTTCTTAAACACACACTAAACTCACAGCATGTCAAATAAAGGAGTTGACTGCATTATTCAGTGAGAACGAAGCCGTTTTGACACAGAAAACACCAGATCACAGGCTGATCATCTGAACCAAGTGTGTGCTTCACTTTGAAACACGCAGAGAAACAGACTTGAACAGATGTAGCAGATCAGTTTGAGTTCGTCTGACAGACACTGTGCCAAAGAATAAATCACCAAAACTAGTTTTTAAAAGCTACAATTTTTGCCCAGTAGACCTATTGTTTCATGTGACCATGATGATATCGAGACATCTGGATGCTGATAATATGGTTCTCTCTCTTGCGAACACACACAGACGGAGCACAGGAGTGTGTGTTACCTGCAGAGCCGTGATCCCTTTACTGCTGCCTGCCATCTTGAAGTCCATGTCTCCGTTGTAGTCCTCTATTCCCTTGATTAGAGAGCAGAGGAATGAACACACGCTCAGCTAACGCTCGGGAACAGATGCTGGAGCACCTACCAGGATATCAGTCAGGAGTCTGTAGTCCTGGATCTCTGACGCTTTCTCAGGGTGGGCTTTAGATATGAGGCCGATGGCGACTCCGGCCACAGCTGAGGAGATGGGCACACCTGGACACAAACACCTGCTCGTCATCACATGAGCCGAACCAGGACATCTTTTACATTTTAGGGTTTTTTGAAACCTAGAATGGAGGATAAAGTTAATAGACAATCAGCAATATTAGATTTACTATTGTACAGGCTTAACGGAACGATTCGGAAAAAGATACTGCATTCAGCAGATATTGGTCAGCTTGCGAACAGACATATTTAATCATGTATAATAATGACTGACCAGTTAACAGTGGTCAGATGATGTCTCTCACCTGTGCATGTACAGTCGTGGCCAAAAGTTTTGAGAATTACATAAATATTAGTTTTCAAAAAGTTTGCAGCTAAACTGCTTTTAGATCTTTGTTTCAGTTGTTTCTGTGATGTACTGAAATATAATTACAAGCACTTCATACGTTTCAAAGGCTTTTATCGACAATTACATGACATTTATGCCAAGAGTCAGTATTTGCAGTGTTGGCCCTTCTTTTTCAGGACCTCTGCAATTCGACTGGGCATGCTCTCAATCAACCTCTGGGCCAAATCCTGACTGATAGCAACCCATTCTTTCATAATCACTTCTTGGAGTTTGTCAGAATTAGTGGGTTTTTGTTTGTCCACCCGCCTCTTGAGGATTGACCACAAGTTCTCAATGGGATTAAGATCTGGGGAGTTTCCAGGCCATGGACCCAAAATTTCAACAATCTGGTCCCCAAGCCACTTAGTTATCACTTTTGCCTTATGGCACGGTGCTCCATCGTGCTGGAAAATGCATTGTTCTTCACCAAACTGTTGTTGGATTGTTGGAAGAAGTTGCTGTTGGAGGGTGTTTTGGTACCATTCTTTATTCATGGCTGTGTTTTTGGGGCAGAATTGTGAGTGAGCCCACTCCCTTGGATGAGAAGCAACACCACACATGAATGGTGTCAGGATGCTTTACTGTTGGCATGACACAGGACTGATGGTAGCACTCACCTTTTCTTCTCCGGACAAGCCTTTTTCCAGATGCCCCAAACAATCGGAAAGGGGCTTCATCGGAGAATATGACTTTGCCCCAGTCCTCAGCAGTCCATTCACTATACTTTCTGCAGAAGATCAATCTGTCCCTGATGTTTTTTTTGGAGAGAAGTGGCTTCTTTGCTGCCCTTCTTGACACCAGGCCATCTTCCAGAAGTATTGTCCTCACTGTGCGTGCAGATGCGCTCACACCTGCCTGCTGCCATTCCTGAGCAAGCTCTGCACTGGTGGCACTCCGATCCCGCAGCTGAATCCTCTTTAAGAGACCATCCTGGCGCTTGCTGGACTTTCTTGGATGCCCTGAAGCCTTCTTTACAAGAATTGAACCTCTTTCCTTGAAGTTCTTGATGATCCTATAAATTGTTGATTTAGGTGCAATCTTAGTAGCCACAATATCCTTGCCTGTGAAGCCATTTTTATGCAACGCAATGATGGCTGCACGCGTTTCTTTGCAGGTCACCATGGTTAACAATGGAAGAACAATGATTTCAAGCATCACCCTCCTTTTAACATGTCAAGTCTGCCATTCTAACCCAATCAGCCTGACATAATGATCTCCAGCCTTGTGCTCGTCAACATTCTCACCTGAGTTAACAAGACGATTACTGAAATGATCTCAGCAGGTCCTTTAATGACAGCAATGAAATGCAGTGGAAAGGTTTTTTTGGGATTAAGTTCATTTTCATGGCAAAGAAGGACTATGCAATTCATAACATTCTGGAGTATATGCAAATTGCTATTATAAAAACTTAAGCAGCAACTTCTCCAATTTCCAATATTTATGTAATTCTCAAAACTTTTGGCCACGACTGTATGTGATCAGTGTGATCTCAGACGGGAAGAGAAGCGTTATGGACTAAAACTACACCCACACTTTTGCTGGACGGAGAACTCGGACACTCATGAGGAAAGCAACCTTCTCTCTGGTTGTTAACTAGCCGACACACACACATCTCTATCCACACATTCTGGAAAGGACTGACTCCCATGCTGTTTGCATCACGTAGGGAAAGTTGATGGTTGACTGGCTGTCTTAGTTTTTGTTCGTTTCTTTACAAGTATCCTTAGTATCTTCCTTAGCCAATTAATTACCTTATATCTTATTTGAATTAAATTTCCAAGCTTGTCTTGTGTGCCACTCTTTATTAAGTTCTCTGTTGTTCCTGCTCTATATCAAGCTGTCCGTGTTAGACAGAGGTTTCCACACACTCCACAGCACTTCTTCAGGTTCTGGCCACTGACTCAGGCTCCATTAGCAGTGTAATTCTGTTAGATCTTTCCTCTGCTTCTGACACAATCTCTCTCAGTGATCTAATCTGATGACTCTCTGCTCATTAAATCACTGTCCCCTAATCCTCTACTGCTCCGGCCTATCACGGTGTTCCCCAGGGCTCTGTTCTGGGTCCTTTACTCTTCATCTTCTACATGCTTCCTTCAGGTAACATTGCAACTTCCACTGCAATACAGATGACACCCAGCTCTAACACAACTCTCCTTTTCCCACCAACTCCTTATCAGCTTGTATACATGATAGAAATGTGTGGATGACCAGTAACCTTCTCAGACTCAACTCTGATAAACAGATCTACTTCTTGTTGGTTCATCAAAAAATATTGCTCCTTTCTGTGCTGACAATGTTAACATTGCTTGGATCTTGGGTCGACCTTCCACTGTTAAAAACCTGTGTATAATCTTTGAGTCCTCTACCTCACATTTCTTCTCTCTCTAAATCTGCCTTCTTTCACCTCCGTAACATCGCTAGTTCACTTCCCTTCTTAAATATCCAGGATGCTGAGACACTGGATCATGCCTTCATCACTTCCTGTAATTCTCTTTTTTATGGTCTAGCAAACACAACATTGAATAAGCTCCAGTATATCCAGAACTCTGCAGCTAGGGTTCTGCTTGCGTTACTCAAGTTACTCTCGTCCTACACAGACTTCATTGTGTTCATGGTCTCGCCGCTCATATATTTCTGATCTGATTCACATTCACTCTCCAGTCCTCACACTACCGGTCAGCTGTTGATTCCTCAGCATCGTTTGGTTCATCTGTATTTTGTTCATCTGCGGTCATGTTGATCAGTTTTGATATTGTAAAGCGATCTTGAGTTTGCAGGAAGGTGCTGCTATATAAAATAAAGGTATTATTCTTATTAAGGTGAAGGTGAAGGTGAAGGTGAAGTGACATTCGGCCAAGTATGGTGACCCATACTCAGAATTTGTGCTCTGCATTTAACCCATCCGAAGTGCACACACACAGAGCAGTGAACACACACACACACACACTGTGAACACACACCCAGAGCAGTGTTCATCATTTATGCTGCGGCGCCCGGGGAGCAGCTGGGGGTTCGATGCCTTGCTCAAGGGCACCTAAGTCGTGGTGTTGAAGGTGGAGAGAGAACTGTACATGCACTCCCCCCACCCACAATTCCTGCCGGCCCGGGACTCGAACCCACAACCCTTCGATTGGGAGTCCGATTCTCTAACCACCAGGCCACGACTTCCCCACTCAGTAGTGCACTTAAAGCGCACTACTGATGGGTGTGTTCAGTCAAACAGCTCAGGGCAGCAGTAGGACAGTTCTGCGGTCACATGAGGATACCTGCGTCCATGAGCGCCAGACTGCCGCCGCACACCGAGGCCATGGAGGACGATCCTGTGGACACAGAACAGAGACAGAGTGTGAGCTCATGAGTCCAGCTCCTCAGACGCCGAGCGCAGAGAGACACCCACCGTTGGACTCCAGCACCTCAGACGTGACACGGATGGTGAAGGGGAAATCTGGAGGAACCACGGGCCTCAGCGCCTTCTCCGCCAGCGCCCCTGAACACACACACACACACACACACACACACACACACACATGAGACCGCGCCGACACTCGGAGGGGACGGAGATGAGCCTCTCACACTCACCGTGACCCAGCTCTCGCCGGTTGATTCCTCCCACCTTCCCGATCTCATTGGTGGCATACGGTGGAAACTGAAAGAAGCGCTCAGTGAATGAAGGAGAACTGTACAGTCAGAGCGAAACATGCAGAGTAAACCTCACTCACCTCATAGTGCAGCATGAAGTTCTTGTCTTTGACTCCACTAGAAGAAAACAAACAGTCAAACCTGCACTAGTCAACACTTACAGCTCACTTCACTTCCACCAGTGTCAAGATCGGCCGGACTCACCACTGGCCTTACTTTTCTCTACAGAGGATGACTATATACTGTATTAATGATCCACTTAATTATGTGATCTGAAGAGATGTGGGCCGGAGATATCATCAGAACGTTTTTAAATAATAAACATGGAATTGAATTAATTGAATGAGTTTCTGTATTAATAACATATGCCTGACAAGAGAGCTGTTTATCCATCGCAAATATACAATAAACAACAGGTTACTGACACCAGACTCCATGTAGCTCTGTCAAGACAAAACCAGAACAAACTGATTCTGTCACTTCAGGCTACATTAATTAGCATTTGAGAGGAACCGGTTGATTTAAGGACTCGACTCTCTCATTAACAGTCACTTCGCTGGTTGTAGTTACGAGCTGATGAGTGTGTGTGTGTGTGTGTGTGTGTGTGTGTGTGAGAGAGGACTGACCTGAGCGCGGTGGTGATCACGTCTGTCTTCATGCTGGACTCCAGCGAGTCGAAGGTGACGGAGCACAGCACCTGTTCAGACGAGCATCAGACCACACATGAAGCAGAAGACAGACACATCAGATGAAGACGACAGAGAGCGAGAGAGAGAGAGTGAGCGCTGACCTGTGTCTGACCCCTCTGAAACAGAGCCGAGCCGTGGAGCGGCTTGAACACGTCCACCTCACAGGAAATACTGCGCAGAGACGTCAGATCTCTGCCGTCACAGCTGTCACATGATCACAGTGCTGTCAGTACGATCCTCATACTGACACATCCGGATTCTGTTCATTCTGTGGTCAAT
Organism: Carassius carassius; assembly: GCF_963082965.1. NCBI lineage: Eukaryota > Metazoa > Chordata > Actinopteri > Cypriniformes > Cyprinidae > Carassius > Carassius carassius. The sequence continues at coordinate 32,210,870 of NC_081768.1, read as the reverse complement.
CTTAGCAAGACTTGTTCATATGTGGTATGTGCATATTGAAATAAGTAATCTGTATTTTATTCTTTTACCCTTTCTTTTAATTTTCAGCACTTTTCATGATAAAATTCTAAATTGGAGTCTGGGTGATATGGCCAGAAATATTATGAATATGTATTTTTTCCATTATTATGGAAGGAACTGCTTTCCACGTGTTTGTTAGACTTTGAATGCATGTTAACAACTTGCCCCCCCCCATTAATTCTTTCAAGCCAACTTTTAATTTAATTAATTTTATTTTTCCATAAATTCTGTTTTCCATGTTATTTATTTAGTGTTTTATGATTTAATGCAAATTTATCATGAAAAATCCTAATAAAATTAGTAAATAAAACTTAAAATATAACATAATAGGTCTATATAACAATTCATTTATAACAAACTTTTTTATTTTGGTCAAATAAAATTATGCATGACAAAACTGATGTTTGATATTAAATCGTGGATTAAAAATATTTGGGTTAAATGATATTCCTTACAAATAATATTAATAATATTGTTATTGTACAGAAGCATTATAGTAATATATTTCTGTTTCTGGGATAGTGAAGCGCATACAGCAGCGTGAGCCTGACGTGTGTGTGAGACAGAACGGTTCATTCATTTACTCTCATAATCCACACGCTCTGGCTGTTGTTGTGTCTGTACGTCTGTCAACACTGGAACACAGAGATGAGTGTGAGTTACCGTCTGTATTCATCGAGAACCAGGTTCCTGAAGACCTCTCTGGAGACGCTGTTGAAGGCCTCCACCACCTCGAACGATTCGGACTGAGGGAAGCGCTCTAGAGATACCACAGCAGTTACACACCGCACACACACAAACACACACACACTCATAACGGCTGAGGAACAACACACACCTCTGATGCGCTCCTCTGCCTCCAGACGGATCTTATTAATCGCCTCGTCTCTCGAGATCTGGGAAAACACACACACTTAAAGAAGCTGTTCACCCACAACTCAAGACTAGATGATATGTGGGCCATCCAGGATCAGGATGAGTGTGCGTCTTCATCAGGTTTGGAGAAATGTAGCATTGCATCAGTGTCTTATCAATGGATGCTCTGCAGTGAATGGGTGCCGTCAGAATGAGAGTCTGATAAAAACATCACAATAATCCACAACACTCCAGTCCATCAGTGAACATCTGGAGAAGACAAATGATGAAACACATCCAGCATTAAGATGATTTTAACTCAAATATATAGAGTCTATAATCCATAATAACACTTCCTCCAGTGAAAAAGTGTTCTGGTCTGAATCAGGAGAGAAATCTGCACAGATCAAGCAGCGTTTAAACAGATCTAAACTAATCTGTGAGAGACAACAGCAGATGCACTTTTTCACTGGAGGAAGTGTTATTATGGATTATAGACTCTATGTGTTTGAGTTAAAATCAT